>NW_004955418.1:13638055-13650774 GCF_000276665.1 Chinchilla lanigera
TTCTGGTCCATTTACCAAGCAACAAGTCAATTAAGCTCTTAATGATTAAGAAGATCTGTAGCAGAGATAAGTCAGTCTTGGAAATTAATCAACAAATGGTAATAGGAACTTTAGCTGTAAAAGCTCAGCCATTGGAACACAAGCTATTCTCCTAGTAAACAAGGAAGTAGACACATTAATTCAGCTTTTGTATGTACTATATGATGCATATGTAGCAATAGCCGGGTTCATGTAATCGATCAAGGATTGTATATATGAAACATTTACATGTTCTTTCCCAGATTTACAGCTTTTTTAAAAAAAAGTTAATGAAACAGTGAAGAAAGGAAGATATAGTGCATTTATTTAATTCTGGCTGGCACATGAAAGTTATGCAATATGAAACATTTGGTAAGCTATTACTAGTTAGCAGGTGGAAAGAGAGAAATGTTTTAAATTTACCCAGAACCACAAACCATAGATTTTCTGTACTCTCTAGAGAGAGGCAAATATCTCAGAGAAGGATTTCAGTCCAACAGACCTCTGCTTCAAATGTTTTAAGGTTACTTTAAATCAACTTGGAAAAGAGAGGTCGTGTTTATACTTTAAATGTTATTCTTATTATATAATACTAAATACACCTGCCTTTGTATAAATTCATGAAATTGTGTACATATGTATATGTGACTTTACAAATGTAAATGTATAATATATATGTTATAAATATATACAAATATATAAATACAAATATGTGTAATTTTATATACAAATAATAATATACAAATATGTAAATTTTATATTTATAGAATTTTAGCTCATCTATTGGAATTTCCTTTTTGGGAGGAGTACCAGGAATTGAACTCAGGACCTCATCCTTGCCAGGCAGGCACTACACGACTGAGCTAAATTCCTAGCCCTTTAATTGCTTTACCAGACCATTAAGTGTTGCTCTATATATTTTGAAGTAACTGAGTTCTTCCCTATGTTTAATACTATTACTTTTTCAAAGTTTTTTATATATAGAGTGAGCACAAAGGAGAATAAATTAGCATCTGGGATACACATATAACTTCAGTTTATATTAGAAGATACATTTTGTCTATGTTCTAATGAATTTCTAATATCCAATGGTTAAAAACATTTCTTGAAATTAACACTAACTTTTTTGGTGGGGGGCACCAGGAATCAAACTAAGGACTTTGAGCTTGCCAAGCAGGCACTGTGTGGCCGAGATATATCTCTGGACCTAAAAACACTTCTTATTGTGAAGTTAATTATTTTACATATTTATTATATGCAGTAGTTGTATGTGGACTCATTGAAGATGAATGAGGGTATCTGATCTGACCATCTACTCCTAGTGAATTAAATGGTATTTATTGCTTTAAATAGCTACATAAGAGATGATTTAATTGAGGGCATTACTGAACTACAACGTTGCTAGTAAATCCAGTCAAAATTATATCTGGGTTTCTGGGGAAAAGCATTGCAAGGGATAGATTTTCAGCCTAGGTTGATGAGGATAATTCCTTTACATTACCTTCCTGGAATTCAACCACAGAAAGAATTTTCACTCCTCAGAGATGGTAGAAAAGTTTCAGGAAGAGTGCCTTTTAATTTTATCTCCATCTCCCAAAGTTTATTGAAATCATATTAATTTTTTTGTATTTTAAAGAGAAAAAATAAAAATTACAATAAAATAAAGTTCCAAAGCAAATTAGTAGGAGAATTACAATAATTAATACACTGTGCTTTGTTGTCTTCCTAGTAGTTATTCAGAGTACAAGATAGAGGCATGATTTTTGCTGTATTTTTTATTATGCCTCTTTTCTGGAAATTTTTATTGAACTATGTATAGAAAAGTTCACAAATCCTACATCACAGACTGATCACTCTTCGAGAGTGAGCATGTTCCTGTCCACATCCGTAGAAAAGGAATTCATTTATTATGCAGACATTTGAGTATCTCCTAGGCACTCAGCGCTGTGCTAATGTCTAGAAGGGACACACACGTGCCAAATAAGACATTGTGCTCCCTTTTATTCATGAACTTTGTATATTCCTGTGAGACAGACAAAAGAAGTGAACAAATAATTACTGATGATAATAAATAATACATGATAATCAACAAGCATGCCTACTTTTAATATTGTTATCAGAGCAGTTGAAATGCATCATGTGGGGAAAATGCAGAAATGAAAGAAAAGGAAAGGAAGGGAAGGGAACGAAAGGGAAGGGAAGGGAAGAGAAGGGAAGGAAAGGGAAAAAGGGGAGGAGGGGAGGAAAGGAAAGGAAAGTGCAGTATAGGTGTCTTGATCTCACCCCTTAGCCATTCTGTACCAACCATGCTATGCCCTTGCTGTTTCTTAATCACAGTCTAACCAAACCACTGCATCAAAGACTTTATATTTGCTCTCTTCTCTGCAGAGAATGCTCCATTTCCAGAACATCTGTCAGCTCATTTACCTTCTGTGTTTCAATATAAATGCCACTTTCCCTGACAGGTTTCCCCTGACCACCTCAAGTAGCATCCCAGTTCACCCCCAAGTTGAACACATGTAAGACTCTTCTTATTTCCCTTTTCTCCCTTATTTTTCCTTCTTGTCCACTGTCACATTCTTCCATACTGTATATTTCACTGATTTTAGTTGTTGTTTAGAATGCAAAATATTTACATGCATTTTAAGTGGCAGGTGCATGTACTTGACATATCTTGATGATTTTTATTGTCCTTCTCCTTCTTACTCAACTCCCTCCTCCATCTCTATATCCACTTTCCCCATTATTATTATCCCCATTATTATTATAGTAGTACTAGCTCCTCTTTTCAACCTATAAAGATAACATTCACTTGGTGTGCTTGGCGCATGTATCTCATGCATTTTAAATCATTTTACTTCTGCTTCCCCTCTCCTCACTCTCAGTCTCTTGGTCCCTTTCCCATTTTCAAAAATCTGTTTCCTTTTATCAGTGCTTTTTATTTGTATTTTGGATTGCTCAAATTAGAAAAACCATACAGTAATTAAGTGTATGTGTATTATTTATTTCAAGCAATATTATATTTTCAAGGTGTATCCTTTTTCCTACAAATATCTCAAATGTATTCTTCTTTAAGGCCAAGCAATAGTCCGTTGTGTGTAAATAATCTTATTTATTGTCTGTCTCCACGAATAGAATGAAAACTTAGATCATGGTTTTAGGTTTCTTTTGTTCATGTGTGTATCCTCAGTATCAGTGTCTGGGCTGAATTCTTATTGAATGTACAAAATTTTATCCTGTAGTCATATAGTTTATGTATTTTAAATTAGAAAGAAGAAAATACTTAATATAGTTTTAATTGACTTTTCCATACTGTTAGTTTCTGATATTTGATGTCTTCACTCACTGGCTTGGCTTCTCTTCTCTTATTGCTGAGACAAAATACCTGACGCCCAGAATTAAAGGGAGAAAAGGTTTACTTAGCTCACAGGTTGTGGAGGTTTCAGTCCATACTCAGCTGGCTCCAAGGCAGAATTGCACATAGCAGAGGGCAATAGTTCATGGTGAAGGAAGACAGCAAAAGTAACAAGAGCAAAAAGGAAGGAGTGGCCAAGGCAAAAAAGGGAGGAACAACAAGAGCAAGCCTCTTTCCCTCCCTTATATTGCATGCAGTCTCCCCACCCCAAGGTGGGTATAGTACTCACTCCCATTATCCCAGCATTGATCAATCAAAAACTAGAAGCCTGCCCCATGACTGCATGAAGCTTTGGTGGGACATCTAGACACTAACCATAACATTCCTCCCCTGGCCTCCCAAAGACTCATGAACATCCCTTTATGCAAAAGACATTTTAGTCCATCTCTAAGAGCTGCCAAAGTCCTAACAGTTACAGCATTGCTGAAAAGTCCATGTCCCAAGTCTCCTCCAAGATCTAAGGTAAACTCTTAGCTGTGAGCCTCTGTACAAATGAAAAATTAAATACTCCCAACATTCAATGGCACAAGTTAAACATTACCATTCCAAAAGGTACAAAATAGGGGGATACAGAACATTGGGACCAAAGCACGTCCAACATCCAGCAGGGCAAACATTAAGTCCTGTGGTTCCATATTCAACATCTGAGACAACCTGTGGCAAATTGTGAGCTCCATGTGGTTTTTATGGCATTACTGGTGGTTGTAACTCCCATGGCTTCTCTGTGTTTGGCCCACTTTGCTCCCTATTTTCAGCTTTCCTCAGACAATCCTCATTCCTGGCTTTTCCAAACTTCTGAGGTCTCCACTGCACTTTTCACTTCACACTCATACCTTCATATACTGCCCCTTCAGGGGCACACTGCCTGGCCACACAATCTAGGTGGAAGTCTTCTTAACCTCAGAATTCTTGCTTTCTGTATGCACCTAAACCAGTGCCATCTGGATGATACCAAGTCTACTGCCAGCTGGAGCAGTAGCCAAGCTTTCTTCTCTCTTGGTCATAGGGGTCAAGGGCCTGGATCCCTGGGCACTCTGAACCCAATTCTGAGGAACAAATTCTCTATGCTGCCACCAATCTGGAAAGTGATACAGTCACTGCCATTCTGGAACATGGAACTCTATGACATTCTCCTCATAGCAAAGTCTTTCACTTTTGCAGGTTTGACCACAGATCAATCAAAAACTCTAGAAACCCACCCTATGACTGCTTTAGGCTTTGGGGGGACATCTAGACACTAACCATAACACTTACCTTAGCTATTGAAAGTAGAATATATGTCATTTTAGATCTCCCTGAAAATGATTTTTAAAAATCTAAGTAGCTTAGTTTTATAGTTTAGGTTTACATGTTTTACAAGTGTCACATTTATTTATAGGTGGGATGCTTTGAAGATGAGTGGATCATGGGGTGTTATATTCATCACTGGATTAGTCCATCAAATAGTTAATGGTTGAATGTGATGTTAGGAAGTGAGGACTGATGGAAGGTGGGACACTGACGACAAGACCTGAAAGTGTGTATTGTTAAACCTAACACCTAACTGTCATGTAGAAAGCAATTTTTACTGCTATAGCCTTTACCATGATGTTTATGTGTTAGAACAAACCAACCATTGATTGAACTCCCTGAAACCATGAGCCACATAGACATTTCCTTTTTTATAAATTGTAGCTGTCAATTAAATTGTTTCAGTGAGGGAAGAGTGACTAATATGAATTGACAAGAGAAATGGGTCATCATTTTTACTGTACCTGACTATGCAATTTATGTATCAATAACTATCTTATTCTCCATTATATTAAGCACAGAAGCTACCAAAAATAGTTTATTAGCTACATATGTTGTTTTCTGCTTAATTTCTTAATCCAATGCCATCTATTTTGGCATTATTTAAAGAAATAAAATATATTTAAGGATCTATATTTTAAACCTGATGTCTTTTCTCTGTTATGTACATACATATTAAGTACATACTAATATAATCATGAAATTCAAGAGTCATGTTTTTGAACTGAGAATAGGAAAATTATGAGACAAGATAGGGTGTAACTAAATTAAACTTTTTAAAATTGAAGTCTTTTAAACCTAAATCAAAAGCAAGTCAGGTGAATACGTTTCCTTCAGCCAGAAATCTCTCAGACTGTTTCAGAGCATTACAAGAACTATTCATTAGCAATAATAAAGTATTTTAAAGCAATACTTCTCATCCCCGTTTTTTTACTTGATTCATAGTTTTCTTATTACATTACTTACCTACAAGAAATTTTAGAAATGTGTTACTTTTATTTTTGTTTAGAAATAAGTTTTATCTTCTGTCTCAAAAGAGCAATCACTCCTAAGGGTATCTGAAATAGTTATTGATAGGTGATGTGAGATATACATCTTCCCTAATATAGGCAGTTAATCCATTACCACAGCTGGATTTATGCTAAGTATCTTTCCTGCACAGACAGCACCTTCTTCTTCCTTGCCACACTTAAATTTCATGACCTCATTTTTCATCTAGAGATAGTAATTTGTTAGCTACCAACTGCTTTAAGAACCCATCTAACATCCACCCTCTCTATTAGGATTTATGCATAAGTCTCCATGCTGCTCACAGGGCTGACACACGAACTGAAGAGCTGGAGCTGCGACCCATCAAAGGGGTGACAGACTTGACACTAGATCAACATTCCAGAGAAGCTGAATTAACAGCCTGATTCTCTACCTTTCTGAACATCATCATGCTGAAGGAAAATGATTTTCCTTGCTTTGTGCATATGAACTTTCCAATTAAAGAAACTTCTGTGATCCTTTTGCTTAAACTGATGGTGCTTGACTTTTCCAAGGAAAACTGCTGCTGATTTCTCTAGAGATGGTAACTTGTCTCTGCTGGGTTTTAATCTGTCTCTGGTAATTACTATTCCGATTTATCAATTCACTATGCCTAAGCTATTAGCTGACCCAGTGCAACTCTCAGTGAGTTATACAGGGCTAAGTGAAGTCAGGGTTATTTTTGAAGGGAAAATAACATTAATGTATGTGCATTAGGAATACAAAATTCTCAAATTGTTTTACATTAATATTTATATATTTTACTTGAGTTTTTATGTTTGTTTCATTAACAAACCTAAATATTCTTAATGTTTTAATGAATGGTAACAATTCACAAGTTTGAAGATATTTAAAGTTGTTAAGATATTCTTGAAGTTTAATAATAAACTAATAATTGGAAAGTCATTTCTAAGAAATTATGTATTTTCACTATATTTTACTGTAAACTACTCCCTCTCTTGACACTTTAACATGAGCGGTAAATCAATAAACAGTCACTATGTACACTCAGAAATGCATCAGATTTACTTTCTTTCACCCTCCATACCAGCTGCTGCCCTTCTTTCTTAGTCTGTAAACACACAGAAGTTATTTCTAGAAATTTCTGAGTATCTTCTAGAAAGTAAGTTAAGATTTGGTATTTAACTTGTGCAAAAGATTCAAGATATACTTACCATAGTGTCAAGTAAGTAGTTGATAAACAAGAGTACTGTATTTTAAAAATTACTGTTGATTAGGCAGTCAAATCATAATTTCTTATTGTATTATTTTTAAAACTATTTTCATAGTAACAAATGCAAAGATTTGAACAATAATTCTGTAGTCTTTTGGTCCAGATGTTTTTTAATTCAATAGAGTACACTTCAGATATTTTTTCAGTAAATAAAAGTTTGATTTTTAAGGTTGTCACTGTCCTCTCTATTATTCTGCCATCATTTAATAAATTATCTAGCAGTTATGCATTGTCCACTTATTGCCCAGTTTTATTTTATGTGCCTGAACTAGACAAATGCAGAAGACACAGTAGTCAGTCTCAAAATTCCATTGGAGAAAAATGGAAATCCTGGGGTTAACCCCTAAGAAAGACTCTAGCCAGGCAAAGAGTGGAGGTGCTGATCTAAAGGCTCTCTGCACTACTTTGCACAGACAACTAAAGGATAATTAGCTCAATATAGGTAAATCCAGAGCAAAGGGTTATTCCACGAAGTAGGGAAGGAACAGGAAAACATCCAGAAACAAAAAGGATTGACATCTGAAGTCCTTCTGCAGATTTGTTTTCACTTATGTGAACCATGTGAACCCAGTAACCTAGGTTGGAATTCAGGGTTCAAATGTGGAAGTTATAAGCACCATACCACTCTAAAAGGCAAATGGAAAACATGACTATATTTAAAGATCAATATTTGAAATACAGCAAAAGCTTTCCCTTTCTCCTTGATGTGAGACTATATAATAAACAGAAAATACAACTGACAAAGAATTGAGCTAAACTGCTACTTATTTATTATATTTACTGGGAAGTAACAGAATGTGACACCTTTTAAAAACTGTAGGTAAAAAAAGGAGCAATACCACTATATAAATATAATTTTTATTCCTTGATAGAATACTCTCTTCTTTTATATCAAAAGAAAAATGTAAGCAATGGGTAATAATACAGTATCCTTTATTATTAATGGAAATTTGAAGCAAATAGTTAAGTCCTTATTTTTCATACAGTATATTTAGAAAGTACAAGGTCTAAATGCTCACATTTTTGTTAATATTTTTCATCGATTATCACTTGAGAAATTCTTTATATTTTATATATAAATGATAAAGTTTATGTGTTGGAGAATTAATCAGACATAATCTATTCCATTTTCCTACCTGTCAGACAGGAGTCTGTTACTGATTTGTAAGCTCCCTACATAATATACCACTTATTGCACATAACAAATATGCTGTCTTCAGTTCAGTACTGTAGAATTCCAACAAAGACTCATGCTCCAATGAATAGGGTCACAACAGTGTGTTAGAAATCAAACTTTGGCTTTCTCACTAGCTGTGTGTCTACAGACAAGTTAATGGATTGCTCTGTACTTGCTCTTCTAAAATGCCAGATGAATGTAATGCGAGACTGCTAATAATACTTCATGTTCCAGTGGGAAACCCTGCCTTTGAAGCCACATGATTACTTACCCTAATCTACAGCGTTGACCTCCAGTGCTGTGTAAGCCACGTGTTGAGATGGATAAGGAATATAGAGTATGTGTGAGAGTGGATAAGAAGGTGAAGTGTTAGGAGAGAACTTGAGCTTAAGCCTCATGTCAAAACACCAGAATAAAGTCATAAAAGATCATGAATTATTTGAATACAGAATGAGGAAAAAATGTCTACTGGATTATTTAGTGAATTAAATATACACATAGTTATACTTACCAAAATAATAAAATTGCCTACTTATCACCAATAACAAGAAAATCTTAATGAAATTAGTCTGTAAAAATTAGTTACAAGTCTTGATCTTTAAAAAAGCGATGCATCCTTGCTTTTAATTACCACGCAGGTAACTCACATTTGGCCTGGGCAATGACCCTCGCAGTTCACCCAAGTGATCCACCCACTGAAAATATAGAGTCCCAGTATTCAAGCCCTAT
The DNA here is from genome assembly GCF_000276665.1 of Chinchilla lanigera. NCBI lineage: Eukaryota > Metazoa > Chordata > Mammalia > Rodentia > Chinchillidae > Chinchilla > Chinchilla lanigera. Next base: position 13,646,948 of record NW_004955418.1, read on the forward strand.
TTCCTTTCATTTACCCTCTGATAATCTGATGTAGTGTTACTGCTGTGAGTGTAGCAATAAAACTGCCCTATTGTTAAAACTTTATGCCTCCTGGCTTTTCAGTAATAATTATTTTCTCCCAGTAATCTAGATGTAACTAACGTAGATATGGTTTATGTAACAGATCCTCTTCTCAAAGTTAAGGAATTTATACTTCACTCGAAGAGTTACTGGGTGAGTTCAGTGTGTGTGAAGAGCAGTGTGTTTAGGTCAGTGTGTTTAGGTTGTGACTGCCTCTTTTCATAAATAAACAGGTGTCATGACCATCACCACTCTGTGCTGGACACAGTTCTAATTCCAGAGAACAAAAAATAGCACTGGCCAATCAGAGCACATCTGGACTGTAGCTCTGAAAGAAGGTTCACATATCCACTGCTGTCCAAGCGAATAACCTTTTAGAAAATAGTGAGAGCTGCAGAGAGACTAGAAGTAAGCAAGACAGCATTATAATAGTCACGTGATAAGGAAATGGCTTGTCAAAAGTTGGTATCTAGATTCTGTTCTCATCCACTGAAACTTGAAAATGTGAAAAACAGAAAGACCGAGGAATTTTAAATTCTAAGTGAGCAAAGATTACATGAGAAAAGGGATCCTATTCTATATATTACTGCTGGAATGGATTAATTTGAGATAAGTTATCATGTGATGATCCTTTAGCAAATGTGCCTTAGCAATCTTGTTTGAACATGTGAACAAATATAATAATAGGAAATAGAATTCACATAGCATAATTATAGATGGTAGATTAATATAAGTGGAAAGAAAAGACTCTCATGTGCAATACTAACAAGATGGCATTTTTTTCTCATGCATAAATAATAAATACGCAAACTGTAAATTTATTTAAAATAATATAAAAAGTAAAATAGTATAAGTAATAACAATAGCTTTTACTTAATGACAATTAAATAAATTTGTAACAGTTTATAATAGTCATACTTCTTCCATTCTACACTTTGTAATAATTCTGTTTTTCCTTCTCACCAAAATTTGATATTTTAGTACCACTTTAAAATGGATATATGGGCATCCTAATCTAACATATTCAATCCTCTCCATATTCCCCTTTTAATTGTACCTTTCATAACATAACATACTTGTTATTGAAACAAGTATCTAGTTTTTAATTTGTTGCATTCTAGGCTTCTATCATGTATCATAAATAGATGGTGACTATAGTAAAATTATGTTTAAATATGGATAGAGATGATCATCCTTTATAAATCTCATCTAAATCAAAAAAATATTGACTATATTCATAATATTATACCAAGTGTGTTCTCATGGAATAAACTGACATTTAATATTATCCAGGAATTTTACATCTATGTATAAGACAAATTATATATTATTTTTAGTTATTTAAACTATTTTGTATGATTTGGTTATGTCATGTACAGAGCTGGAGAATATTTCTTTTTAAATTAGGTAGAGGCTTTGGGAGGGCCACTAGAGGACACTATTTAAAATTTACTGAGTAGAGATTTCAGAGGTCTTCTCTGTTCTGGACAGACATTGAATTTCAGTGGCAAACCGAATGAAGATCTTAATAAGCATTCAAAACTTAAGTGATATCCCAAAGGCTATGATCAAAAAGAAGGAGCCATGCTTTAAGAATAAGAGCTACACTCAAGGATTAAGAGCAAATATGAAGGGTGATACAAATATAGTCTCAACAGGGTTACAGTGGTTAAAAGGAAATTAAAATTCTTGTTGATAAGGTATGTGTTTGAATGCTAATTATCCAAATCTCCATCTCAAAAAGTTGACAGAAAAAGATTATTGAAATTAAAATCAATATATAACCAGGTGTGGTAGAACATGCCTGTAATCTCAACACTCAGGACAGACCAGCCTGTGTCACGTAGTGAGTTTGAGGCCACTTGAACTACCTAGTAAGACCCTGTTTCAAAAAAAAAACCCAAATATGTGAAAAAACAAAGTCATAAATCCAAAAGAAGTGTTTGGAAAGTTTATAAGTGATAAATATTCAACAAGACAAAACCAAATTTTAAAAGTAAATGAATAAAACACATTACAAATCTGTAAAAAGGAAGCACATATAGATTACAAAAGAGACTCTCAGTGAAAAAATATTATGATCCACATTGAAACTGAGACGTAAAAATGACTGAGTCACACATAAGCTACAACTAGCAAAACAAGAAATAACAAGTTTCAGTAGTTCCATTTTTATTTACTAAAATGAATACATAGTTAAAATCTTTCCTACATAAAAACACTTAAGGTTCAGATGAATGTAAGGGATGAATTCTTCCAACATATTAACAAACAATAACAATACTACACAAGCTATTTCACAAAATAATTTATATCTTTATCAAATGGCTTGTACATGTAAATAATTTATTGAAACAAGTATCTAAGATATGTACATTTTCTTCTGTGTCATTTATTTCCTAATCAACAAAAGTAAAACGACTATACTGTCCACTTGAATGACTTGTACTAGATTAGTTTTCTATTGCTATGTAACAATTGCCACACATTTAGTGTCTTAAAGCAACTCATATCTATTTTGTCTCAGTTTTGGTGGTCCAGGATGTGAGTACACCTGTCTGGTTCTCTTAGGGTCTTACATGTTGGCAATCAAAGTTCCAGCTAAGGGGGGATTCTTATTCAGGGGCTGGACTAAGGAAAAATTTGCTGTTAGCTCCATAAGGTTGCTGTCAGAATGCATAACCTTACAGCTGTAAAGTTCATAAAGGTTTCCTTCTTCAAGGTGTGCAGCAATGAAAGACACTGTGGTAAGACCAGCCATACACTCATATAATCATAGACTTGTCTTCACCATAAACCTATTGGTTTTTATTTGGCATTTTACTGTTTAGAAGCAAAGACTAAGTCCCACTGACTTTCAAGTGAACAGAATTGTGCAAGATCTAAACACCAAAGAAAAATAAATAAATAAAATCAGTATACCAAAATGAATTATGCTTACATTACATCTTTGAACAAAGTGGGTAGAGGCTATACCTTTGTATAAAAGTTGTTTTCACATCATGTTTGATACATAGATTAGAAATAAAGCCATATGAATGGATCAAGGCAAACTCAGGTTTCTAGAATATGATCTAGATATGTTTCTAGGATATGATCCACAATATAGGATCGAACAATACAATGACTCTATTCATCCATCTTATTTCTCCTTCACTATGTCAATTGTATAATTTCATTGAAAATTGTGAGAGAACTACTCACACAAGAATTCCTTTTTAATACTATAAAAATGATTTTAACCATAAAATGTTTGAGAACATGGTTAACCATGACTATGTTTGAGAATATGGATATATTAAATTTGTTTTAACCATTATGTCATATATACATGCATTGAAACATTAATGATATCCTATTAATATGTACATTTTATGTTTCTGTAAAAACTTAAAAATCAAATTAAATTAAAACTCATTGGTAAATCAACTTTTGATGCTATTAAACATCTGGTATTAAAATGTTTCTGCCTAATACTGTATTTATTCAAATCAAAGAAATTTGGAAAATAAGAATATACTAAGAAAATATTTCAAAGGGCCAAGTCATGATTGATGCTTGGATTATAGCTATAAGATGTTATTTATTAATGTCTGCATTCTGATATAGTAGAAATGTAAAAATGAACAAATTTTCTTTGTGTCAGTAATACCCTGTATCTGAAAAATTCTTCCTAGGAGCCTCGGGCGGGGAGCGCCGGTTTTTTGGGTCTTTGCACCGGCGAATCACTCCCGCCCTCATGGTTCCCCAGAAGGAGGGCTTCTGGC
>NW_004955418.1:13652570-13695363 GCF_000276665.1 Chinchilla lanigera
TGAAAAATTCTTCCTAGTAAAGAATTTTAATATTTACATCCAGTAAAAGAGTATACAGATGACCTCCAAATTAACAGTGGTTTGTCTTAATAACTTTTGACTTTAAAATGGGAGAAAGTAAAATGTATTTGACAGAAACAGTACTTTGAATGTTGAATGTTGATCATTTCCAGAGCTAGAGATACGTAGTACTGTACTATCTCCAGATGCCGGCCAACAGCAGTGAGCTGCAGCCCCGCAACTGTGATGGTAAACAGCTGTGCAGTGTACTATTTTTGCAGCACTTTTGGATATAGATATGTAAGAAATCATATAAAATATTTGACACTTAGAAAATCAGTTTAATTTTGCCCAGTTGTATGGTAGTGCAAATGTTCTGAGCATGATTAATGTAAGTTAAACTAAACTATGATATTCAATAGGTGAGGTACAATAAATGCATTTTCCACTTATAATATTTTCAGTTTATGATGGCTTTATCAGGTTGTTCCCGCAGGTTAGGGTGAGGTGCATCTTTAAGTTATTTTGAAAATGTTTTCTGCAAGATCTTCTTTAAGAAGTGACAGTGAAAAGGGAGAAGAGTTGAGAGGAGAAGTGAATCTAAAGCACCACACATTGTGACTCCCCAATGGCCACACACACAGATTTCATTCCAAAAAAGTAAAGCACAAATAAAATGAATTCATAAACCAAAATCAAAGAAAAGCAAATGAACAAACAAGAATATAAATGCATTGCATATCAAATGACAGCAACGAACTCCAATGTTCACAAAGTATTTTTCTGAAGCCTTCTGTAAGTAAAGTATGTTCATGCTAGACAGATCTTTGCAGTTTTTTTGCAGGAATGCAGTGAGAGAAATAGACCACTCTTAAAAAACTAGTTCTATCATCACCATGGAAAAGTGCTCCTTCCAATATAAGAAACAAATACTTAACGGCTAGGGTCCCTGTGCCTTGTACTCGGTATTCCTCTACACATCAGAGATATGCAAAACTCAGAACTTCCGTTCTATAAGCACATTGACAAAGAAACAACAAAGAGAGTTAAGGAAACTCTAGTGAGAAAATGTCCAATCACTACAGAAAATTAAGCCTCTTCTCCCACTCTTTGGAACTGAAGTTTTCTGTACTCTTACAAACCGGATGTCTGAAAATTATAATTGCCCTTATAGTTCCACAATGAAAGACAAGAAAACCCAAAATCAAAAATTATGTATTTGAACAATCAACTAATTACTGATTTGATGTAAGTAAATGATTCTTGTGCAACTATTCTTTTTTCTAATGAACATAAATATAGAAATACAACCTGAGTGTATAATTTTTCATGTTATAAAGAAGTTTTTATGTATTTTATAATCGATATTTTATTAGTTTTCCCTTTGCATATTTTTTAATGCACTTGGACTCTGTACTCCAACCCACAGTAAACGTTGCTCTTAATCCACATTCTTGGGGCAGGGCGGTATGGAGTCACTCCCTGATTTTATCAGACCAAATTTGCCAACTACGATTCTAAAAGTAAGGTTTAGTATTCAGGTATAGAGAGTATTTCTAAGTAAAAATGTATATATGAAACTATAAATGATTCCATGGTTCATACAAGACTTATGACAATATGTGAAAAAAATTTAAAAGCACCTAAGGAAAAAGCTCTCTGTAGGAATAAGTTCAGAATAATGTGCAAATGACACTTAATAAGTTGTTCAAATATATGTAAGGTGCTACTGTGCTGGAAAAAGATTCATCAGAAAAAAATGAATGTTTTCAAAAGGAGAACAGGACAAAGAAATGCAGAATGGAGCAGGAATCTGTCACCTCCTGGGGTATTTTCGTATTTCACTCTCAGCCTCTTACTGTATTTTTATGAATATCTACATTACAAATGGGAGTATTCTTAGCATTTTGCTTTCAGCAATTTTTTCTTTCACAATAAATTATACACTTGGCATTTTATCCATGTTGACAATTTCCTGAATACTGTTACCTCTGAAATAACTTTCAATTTTAGAATGTCTTTTATCCTACTGCTTGTATATAAATATATATCTTCACCATCGCAGGCGTGGACTGTTGCTTCCTGACTCTAAGCTTTCTTTCCCACACCCACCCCCAGATCTGCCCTTAAAGTGATTTGGCTACAACATAAATACATCACAGCCACGCTTCAGCCCAATTAGTGGTTTCTCATTAATTATAGAATGAAGTCCAACTTTCTTAGCAAAGTACAAAACATCCTTATAAATTTGTGGTAACTTCTTCGTTCTTCAGCCTCAGCTGCTATCATTCCTTCTAGAACTCTTATCCAACTCTGTTGAATTAATTTCAGTTGCTCAGGCTTACACTACTGTTGTCAGACTTGAAAACAGGTGGAAAAGCCATCTCTTTCCTATCTGGAAAACTCCCATTCATTGTCTGAAACTGGTTCCCATGAGCACCTCCTCTAGAAAGGCATGCAGTCTCAGAGGAAAGACATAACGAAGACTCTTCACTAACTCTATATCCTGTGCTTATCTCTATAAATGTACATTTAATCATTGTTTATAACTATATTTTTGTGTTTTTGTTGTTAACTATTAATGCATATATAAAATTTTAGCATTTTGTCTATCAAGGCAGGTTACCTAAGTTGGACAAATTCATGAGAATTAATTTATATATATGCAATAGAGGAACTGATGTATGCATTTCCAAAAAATATGTTTGAAATCAATAACAATTTCCCATTGTGAGATTTATTCTTGCAAATGGGATCTAAATTTATTGCTTTGAAATTTGAAAATCTATCTATCTATCTATGTATGCACAAGGTAGTTAAGATAGTTATACAGCTAATTTCTCTTAGTTCACCGAAAAGAATGATTTGTGTGAATATTGTTTTGACAATGTTTTATACCTATATCTTGTATTACTATGAAGACAGCAAGACACAATATTGTTACTCTCCTGTTAGCCTGTCTGAAATTCTCTTTTATTGTTATTTTTTTCTGTTTAAAATAAAAATAAATGAATTTAAAAAATTTGAGAGCTTGAAAAGAAAATTATAAAGTCTGATGTAGAGGATGTATTTGTATCCAAATTTCTTATTAAGCTGTCATAGGATGTAAAAACTCTCCTAAGACAAACCTCCCATGCTCTGGAAGTGAGCTGGTTTCCACCCACTAATCAGTATCAATACAGGAAAGAGAAAGTCAGCATTTTTGTAATGAGAAAGCCATTTATGAATAGTTTCATGTTTATATTAGTTTACTTTAGAAAAATGTTCAAAATATCTATACTGAGAGAATTAACTATTATTAACTTTCTACATAGGATTAAGTTCAGCACATGCAACTACATAAACACCTTAACACACAGTTTGTGCATCTCTGTTTCCACTAACTTTTGCTCTTTGAGCATAAAAATGGTTAGATTAGTCTTGCTGAGAAATCGTTGCTGGCTCTTACATTTTATCAGCTTATATGCTTGTGCAGTTAAAATTGATGGAATAGCACACACTATGATGGGAAAAGGAAGGACTGTCACTTCCACATCTACACATACCAGATGAAACCTATGGGATGTCTGTTTGGAGTAAGTGCCATGTCTGTAGTCTTATTCTCAGCTTTTCTGGTCTAGGATTTCAATTTTACAACTATATCTTTTTCTGTGATCTCAGGTATTGAGTCAACATAATCAAAATGACCAAAGAATAGTGAATAAACAAGAATGCAAAGTCTATTGATGACTACATCTTTCTCATTTCTTCTTAGGACATGACCTTCCTGAGCTATGTACCTGAAATGTTTATTTAAATGTCTTAAATTCCATAATAAACTCCTTCCCAAAACTTACATCAGGCACAAAATACCAAACACATACTCTCCTAAGCTACATTTTCTTCACTGGCAAGTGTGGAGGGAGCTGGGGAAAAATAATTCAAGTACGAATGTGACCAATATTAAGACAAAGATGTACTAATAAAAAATAAAGTTTAAAAAATGAAAAGTTTTAAACATTTTAAAGCCTAGCTGAGGGAGAATTTATTGGACAGGTAGTCTGTGAAAATACTATTGGTATTTTCACAATATGGTCACTCATGAAAATACTACTATATTTGCATTCTGCCTCCCATTCTCTATTGTAAACTTCCTCTTTTTCCCCAGCCCAAAATTCTGCCTGGCCTGGCTTAGTATCATGATGCTATAAGGAAATTATTCAGTGTCTTTCAGAACCCCTAACAGCCCCACACAAGGCACTTTTCTTGAAATTAACCCTTGCTGTCGTCCTTCCACCCTTGAGCCTGGAGTTTTACTAAGATGAAGTTGAGAAGGGCAATGATAAGATAGAAATCAGGGTCTTGTATCTGTTAGGCAAGCACTCTATCACTATAGCACATCCTCAACCATGACCCTTGAACTTTAGGATTCTCCTACTGTCAGCACCAGCAACCTGCCATCCATGGGGAGCAAGGGCTAAATGAGCCAGAGGTTAAGTGAAGGTGGAAGAATTGTTCAGCTCATAGAAACTGTATTATATTTTCTCTTAAATGTAGAATATTATAGGACTCTCTAGCAACTCTCTACTAATTACTTTGTACATTTGACTACCTGGGTCTGATCATTTAAAATTTGTCAAATTTCTTATTCCCTCCTTTCACATCTTATTTTAAGTTTGACTTAATTTAATTTTTTTTTTTTTTTTTTTGGTACTGGGAATTGAACTCAGGACCAAGCACTTGCCAGGCAGGCACTTGTGCCACTGAACTATATCGCCAGCCACACCTTTTTAAAATAGTATTTTCACAGACTACCTGTCCAATAAATTCTCCCTCAGCTAGGCTTTAAAATGTTTAAAACTTTTCATTTTTTAAACTTTATTTTTTATTAGTACATCTTTGTCTTAATATTGGTCACATTCGTACTTGAATTATTTTTCCCCAGCTCCCTCCACACCCTTGAATCCCTCCTCCTCTCCCCATTTACAATTATTTTCTCCATTTCTTGCTTCCACTGTCTTTGTTTTCCATTTTTTTTCCTTCCTGTCCTTCTTCCCTTGCTCCCCCTCCACATGTGGACATTTTCTTACTGCTTCCCTATATCTATCATCCCATTTTGGTCCTTATTTATGGTTTTGGTTTCTCTCACAAGAGAAGCAATGTAACATTTATGGTCACTCAAAAAATGCAAATTAAAACAACGCTGAAATTCCCTCTCACCCCAGAAAGAATGGCTAACATCAAGAAATCAACCAATAACAAATGCTGGTGGGGCTGTCCGGGAAAAGGCATGCTTCTTCTCACAGGCCACACTGGCCAGTTTGAAAGTAGAACCAACATGATGGACAAATACTCTTCAACCCAGGGCAGACAGGAAGCAGAGAGAGAGGAATGGGCCAGGGACAGGAATACATCTCTCCAGGCAATGCTCCCAGTGATGTGCACCTTACGAGGCTCCACATCATAACAGGACATTCAGCGATAAACACCCTGATGGGTTAATCCACTGGTGAGTATAAAACCCCCATATCTAATCTTCTTCTCAAATCCCCACCTATGAACACATGAGATTTTAGAGGACATTTTAGTTCTTAACCATAGAATTGTGGCACTACTGGTGAATTGTAAATGGGCCAGCCAACATTGAAAACATATGTTGTAGTCACTCTCTAATTGCAGAGACAAAATACTCAGAATTCACAATTTAAAGGGCTCACAATTTTTAAAGGTTTTGGTCCATAGGTTTCAGTCTGGAAACAGCATGGTTGAAAACCCTGACAAAGGAAAACTTCTCACATCACTGCAGGCAGGAAGCAGAGAAATGAGAGAGAAACCAGCAAGGGAGATCTACCTTTCTGACCTAATGACTCACTTCCAGTGTGGCCCCACTCCAAACAACTCAGCTGCAGTGTCCCCGTGATGCAGCTGCCTCCCAAAAGCCTCCCCTCTGTGCACATGAAAGTTTTGTAGGGGTCATTCATGTTCTATACCATAGCCTGATGACCCAACCCTCACATGACTCACACCATTTCTTTAAGCAAAATGCACCTTGTCAATTCCTAAGAACGTCCAAAGATATAACAGTTCCAGCATTGCTGAAAAATCCATATCCAAAGTCTCCTCTGAGATTCCAGGCAAACTCTTACCTATGGGCCCTTGTAAAAATAAAAAAGAAAATTAAATACAATTAGCCTAAAATAGCAAAAGGTAAACATTCCCATTCCAAAGGGAGAAATAAGAAGAAAGGAATGGGGGATAAACAAGACTGAAAACCAGCAGGGCTAACATTAAGTCCTGTAGCTCCATGTCTAGCACTCAGGGAAAAAGTTGTGGCAAGATGTGAGCTCTGATAGCTTGAGTGGCCACACAAACCTATGGCGTTACTGGTTGCCAACAGGGATTGTTATACTGCATAGTGTTGTCTTCAAAGTAGTTGTTCAGATTACCAGACACGAGCATTTAAAATTGGTAAAAAAATTAAGCATTAACTGTTATTTTCAATAAACCAATAGAAAGTAGTAGTACAATTATCCTAGCTATCTTGTGTGTGTGTGTATATATACACATTTTGCCCCTTCCTTCTTTCTTTCTTTTCTCCTTTCCCTCATCCCAATTGTTCTTTCTTTTTGAGCAGCTTCTTTCCCTTTCACAATATCTACTCTACCTTTTGGGTTTTGCTTACTCTTTCAGATTCTTACATGAGGGAGACAATATGATGTTTACACATGTGGGTCTGACTTATTTCACTTATTATTATGGAGTCTAGTTGCATCCATTTGCATACACAAGCCTCGAGTTTGTCTTTATAGCTGAGCAATACTCCAATGTATAAAAATATCACATATTTTTATCCATTCCTCAAGCGATGGTCATTTATGTTGTTTCAAAGATTTAGTTATAACAAATTGCACTGCTATAAACATGGGTGCATATATATCACTGTGGTATGATCTTTTTAGTTCTTCTGGAAAAATACCCAGCAAGGGAAAAGCTGGGTTGAATGAGACCTCTAATCTTAGGTTTTTGAAGAATTTGCAAACTGATTTCCACAGTGTTTGCACCAGTCTACACTCCCAGCAACAGGAGATTCCTTTTTCCCCACAGTCCCTCCAGTAACTGTCTTTTGTTGTTGTTGTTGTTTTTTGTGGTTTTTTTGTGTTTTTTTTTTTTTTTTTTTTTCTTTTTTGAGACAAGGTCTTGTTATGGAGCTCAGACTGGCCTTGAGATCACTTTTTAGCCCAGGCTGGTCTTGAACTTGCAAGGATCCTCTGCCTCAGCTTCCTGAGTGCTGGGATTACAGGTGTCAGCCACCATGCCTGCCTTCTTCCAGTAATTGTTATTGGCTGATTTCAAACACAAATTAAAACAGCACTGAGATTTCATCTCACCCCAGAAAGAATGGTTATCATCAATAATATAGATTATTAAGAATTTTTAAAATACATTAGAAAATAAATTATTTTTAAAAGTTAAAGCAAAGGCTGACTCTCTTGGGAAACTTAGAAAAAAAGATATCTACCAAAACTAATGAAAATATGTAAATATAAAGAAGAAATCAAAGAGAAAAATGGACAGTTATAGTAGAGATTTTAAAAATGTCATTTAGAAATAATATTCTAATATCTTTGTTGATTCAGATTAATGGAGTATTTCTTCAAAAAAAGCATTTGAGCTAAGTATTTCAACTATAAAACTCAAAAAAAATTAAGATAAAAAATTTTTAAAATAAGAACATATTTGTTTTAGAGTTATAAGAATTCCCAAGAGTATCAGTGGTTGATATGCATTTCAAAATATAGTGACAGACAATAAGGAATAGGCGTCTTACATTTCTTTCTTTTGCTATGTTATGGAAAAGCAAATATATCTCCGTCAAACTTTTGTGAGCCTCAGGTCTAACATGAAAAAAGAAAGGGTAACTCATGCAATTTCTTTGAATTTAGACTTTTATTTTCCAGTTGCAAAACCAATTCTGCTCTTTCAGCAGTACAATGTTTAACTTATAATTTGCCTCACTTCTTAATTACTATGTTTTTCTTGTGGTATTTTATTTATCATCTATTGTGATTTTATTTAACTAGGCTTTGTGTTTTTATTTTTAGTGCTCCTAATTTTAAGTTTTTTAAAGTTAAATATTTTATTACAGTTATTAGCTCCAAAACTATTTTCTCTATTTTTCTTCTCTTTTATCTTCCATATTGTAATAATTCTTTTAAAATTTATTTTATCTTCCTTAGATTATTTTATTATTATTTTTAAATTATATCCTTCTGAAGTCCTCTTGACTCTACAACACAGTGGGTTTTTGCTTCTTGAAGTTTTGTTTGTGAATTTGAATTCTTCTAGCCATTATAACATTTTTCATTTTATCTTACTGTTTTCAAACTTGCCAAACCTCTTAAGCCTTGTTTCCTCATCCATATTTCTAATAATCTACTTTTATAGTAGCCTAAACATGTGAAGAAAGTCAAGTAAAGAAGTTAATACAAACATTAAAAAAAAGGGGGATTTTCTCCGGCAAGCTAATCCCCCACCTGTTAACCTTGTACCTGCTGGTTGTTCTTGTTAGGGATTCTAAGTTTTCACTGACCATGGCTTCCCAGGGACCCACGAACTTAACACTTTGATGACACACATCTCACCATGAGATTACATATTGGATCCACTGCCTAAAATTGTTTTGTATTTCATGATCATTTGACAGCAATGAAGCACACATCACAATCTTGTACCTTCACAATAGGCAAACACTAAACTGGGAATAAATGTGCCAATCACAAGAAAAGGTCAAAGTATACTTTGTGTGTGTGTGTGTGTGTGTGTGTGTGTGTGTGTGTGTGTGGCACCAGTTGCTTACAATCTGAGCTACCCAGGCAACTGAAGAAGGAAGATCAAACGTATGAATACTTTTCAGCTTTAAAAATAGAAGGAAATTCTGACATTTGCAACAACCAGGATGAACATAGAGAATAGTAATGCTAAGTAAAATAAGCCAGGTGAGGACAAACAAGCAACCCACAATTTCACTCATATGTGGAGTTCAAGATCAACAACTTCTACAACCACAATAACAACTCAAAAAGCAGGTAGGATGCTGATAACCTAGGAGTGGGTGCATATGGGGTTGGAGGGGGTACAGATATGGGCTGATGTGTATGAAATTTCAGCTATACTGGAGGAGCATTTTAAGAGATCTATTGTACAACAAAGTGATTATATTTAGTAACATTGTTTTGTATTTTTCAAAATTGCTAAGAGAATAAAATGTAAGTGCTCCACCACAAGAAATGATAAATGTGTAACATATTACATATTCCTAGCTACCTGAAAATCGGTGGGTACTCTTAGCTTGAACCAGTCATTATACTATATAGTTTTAAAACTATTGTAGTAGTCAGTGTATGTGTATTTCTGTCAATTTAAAAGTAATAAATGCATTAAAAAATAGTCAGTGGGTGAGGTGTAGCTTAGTGTTAGAGTGCTTGCCTAACTGCATTGGTTCTGCGTTGGACCTTCATCACCAAAAGAAAGCAAAAACAAAAACCAGTTACAACAAAACAGTGACAGAAAGAAGAAAATACACTGTTCATGGAAGCTCATGCCAGGGAGAGGTTATTATAACTCTCATCTGACTGTAGTTAGAAATACTTTATTGTTGAATTTCACTAGAGAGTGTGATATTTTTCTAAGTGTTTTACATCATTCTTCTCATATGATTCTTTATCACTGAAAAAAATATTACAACATTTAAAATAGCAAAATGATATACAAACATAGATTTATTAAATGTTAAATCCTCACTCTGTGTTCTGACACTTTAAGGCAGAAAACACTCACTTCTGTAAACACTCTTAATGCTGCTACTGAGCTGCCCTCACATTAAAATTCTCCGTCTCTGGCCTCTGTTAACCACATGGTACCCGATTTTTAGTGCACAGTAAGGAAGTGCTCTGACTCATGCAGTATTTACAAAATGCTTTATGTAAATTGGTGTGCAGTCACTTTAGTTAAAAGAACATTTTAAGGCCTATACTGTAAATAGCACAGCTCTAAGCAATTGTAACTATTTTCATGCTGGCTATTTCTTTTTATGTTGGTTAATTAAAACTTTCTGCTTCAAATAGTTTTGAACTATTCATGAAAAGCTTTTCTGGACTGAAAATATGAAAAGATATCTGGGGAAAAGCCTCATATTACAGTTTCATGCACAGTATGTACATGCTTGGTATCTACAATTTTGCCATTTTTTCCCTGATTTGATCAGTTGAAGTTATTTTTCTTAGTGTTTGCACACTGCACTGACTGAAATTTGTAATAAAATGAGTAATAGGTTCCAAAATTTTAATTTACACTTTGCCTTGATTGATAACCTGGATTAGAATTTCATTTTAAGCTTTAGCATAAACTTTATTTTCTCTCCATTCCTCTCTCCATTGTTCTCCATAATTCTCTAATTTCCTTCTTTCTTTCATTTTTTTCACAAGTTTCAAAGATTCTTAGAACATGTAGTATTTATAACTTTCAAATTATAGAAGTAAAATAACAAACATTTTCATCTTCTCCTGTATATCAATCAGTGCTTAAAAGAGCAACAGACATAATACCAGGTCTACAAATATATAAGTTTGCAGATTGGCTTATGATGGCCACCCACAGAGTCAAGTGTGGAAGAGTGCAAACAGTCAGTCTGTGAAGTGGGGATCCTTAGGATCAAGTCAAAGGCCTGGACCTCCATGTAGTGTCGTGTGTGAGTCTGTATCAGCAGGCTGAAGGGTCTTCACCAGCAGGCTAAAATGTCGGTGCGGGAAGCTGAAGGGTAGGCTCTGGAAGACAGGAGAAGTTGTCCAAGGTGAAAGTGAAGACTAGAGCTCCTCCAATGGAAGCAGAAGCAATCCTTCCTGCTTCATTCCCTTTATACCATTCTGACGAGTCTTCTTTAGGATACGTCTTCCACACCCACAACTATGCTGAGTCAGTTTAGTTGAGTGTTATTTACTCAAGTTGACACAGTCAATCAATTATCACATCCTGTCTCTTGTACCTAGTCAGGCTCTTTTATCTTTTTCTTTTCAATTGTTGTAAAAACAAAATCCAAAAAAGTACAGCATGACATTAGCTACTGGTTTAACCACTTTAAGAGTCTGTTTTGGCAGGATTAACTGTATTCACACTGCTTTGCAACAAGAAATCTAACTTTTTCTTCTCACCAAACTGATGCTCTGTATCCACTGAACAGTCACTGTTTTCCTTCTCTATAATCCCACACTGGACTTTTGTTTATGTGAATTTGGCAACCTAAGAAACTCATTTAAATGAAATTGTGCAGTGTTTGTTATTCTGAGACCTGCTTCACTTACCATAATATTCTTAAGTATTATTCATCTTGTAGCATATAACCATTTCTGGTTTGTAATGCTGAATAATAGTTCATGGAATGTATGTACAACAATTCTTGATCTGTTTAGCTGCTAATGAACATCTGCATTACCTCTACCTTTTGGATATTATAAATAATGCTGCTATAAATATGTGTGCCAATATCTCTTCAAGATCATGTTTTCGATTCCTTTGGGTATATAATTAACAGTGACAGTTTTACATTATATGATAATTTTATTTGCATATTTTGTAAAACCACTATACTGTTTTCCACAGAATAAGCATCATTTTACATTTTCCATGGTACACAAGAGTTACAATTTATCCTCATTCTAATCAGTACTTATCATTTCCATTTTTTCTAACTAGTGATCATGCTAGTGTAAGGTGATATCTCATTCTGGTTTTGATTTCTAATCTCTACTGAGTAGCTTTTTTATGTTTCTTGGCAATTAGAGTATTTGGGAGAAATATTCAATCATATCTTTGAACTTTTTTTAAATTAAGCTTTATGTTTAGAAAAGATTATGTGTACAGAAAAGTTTAACAGATGTTACAGAGATTTCTTATGCGTTCTGTGTTCCCTCATATGTACAGTCTTCCCTCCCATCAGCGTTCCCTACCAGAGCATTGTTTCTCATCGCTGATAAACCTGCAGTGACACATCATTACCGCTCAGAGTCCAAACGGCTTTACAGTTAACTCTTGGTACTCTGTAGGCTATGAACTTGATAAATGTGTGATGAGACAAATCCACTACTATCATTTCAAGCACCACTGCCTAAGAATCCTGTGTCCCACTGTTATCCTCGCCTCCTCTCCAAACCTGTCACCACTAATTGCTCAAACTCTCTCCATTGCTTTTCCTCTTTAGAATGTTATACGTGGAAATCATACAGTATACACCCTTGTCAGGTTGGTTGCTTTCACTGAGTATTAAGCACTCTGTGTGTTTCAGGACTTTGTAATTTGTTTCTTCTTAGGACTAAATAATATTTCATTTTCTGGTTGTAGCGCACTTTATTCATTCATCTCTTGAAAGTCATCTTGGTTGCTTCCAAATTTTGCTTAGTATGATTAAAACTAATATAAATATTAATGTACACAAAGCATTTGTTTATGTGTGGACATTATTTTTCAACTCCTTTTGATAAGTGCTAAGGAGTGCAGTTGGTGTATACCACTGTAACAACATGTTTAAATTGTAGGAAATCACCACACTACCCTCACATGGCTGTTCCATTTTGCATTCTTACCAGCAGTGAATGAGATTTCCTGCTATTCTGCAAACTTACCACCATTTAATGCAGTATTCTGGGTTTTAACCACAATGACAGGCATGTAGTGGTATCTTCTTATTGTTTTACTTTGCATTTCCCTAATGCATGTAATGATTTTTTTTCTTATATACATTTATCTGCCATGTACATGTGGGGTGTAATTTTAGGAGCTCTATCTTGAGGTCTTTAGCCACTTTTTAAATCTTGTCATTTATTTTCTTATGGTTAAGTTTTAAGGATTCTTTGTAAATCTTAGGTAATAGTCCATTTGTTTTTGAATTCTAAAAATTCCTTATACTTCATGGCAGAAAGCTTCATCAGATACATGATGTGATATTCTATCTTATATCATAACTTTCCTATTCATATTTACTTTGCTGCACAAATATTTTTAAGTTTCATGTAGTCTTATTTATCTACCTGTGCTTTTATCATAATAACTCAAAAATCATTGCCAAGTTAAAACTGAAGAAATTTTCCCATGTTTTTATCTGCATGTGTTATAGACTAGGCCTTAAATTGAGATTTTTTTTTTATATGATATGAGGTAAATGTCCAACTTCATCCTTTTGCCTTTTGCCTGTTAATATGCAACCTTCAATATCTGTTGAAAAATCCATCCTTCCCCTGTATGTAGTCTTAAAATTATTTTCAAAGAATACCCAGCCATTTACAGTAACTTATTTTTGTACTCTCATCCACTCCAATGGCCTGTACATCTGCCTGTGCCAATTATACACTGTTTTGTTTACTGTCTCTTAGTATGTTTTAAAATCAGAACAGAATGTGGGGCCTCCAACATTGATCATTGTCAGATTGTTTTTAGCAGTCCTGGATCTCCTGAAATTCTACATGAATTTTAGGCATTTTTTTCTGAGACAGGTTGTCGCTGTTCAGGCTGACCTTGACATCACTATTTAACCCAGGCTGGCCTCTAGCTCACAGTGATCCTCCTGCCTCAGCCTCCTAAGTGCTGGGATTACATACATGCATGTGCCACCATGCCCAGCTCTTAGGAGTCTTTATTTCTATTTGGAAAAAGAAAGTGGCACTGGGGTTTGATAGTGAATGGGGTGAATATGTAGATTGACTTCAATATAATGGATGTTTAAACAAAACTGAATCTTTTAGTCCTTAAACATGGGATGTGTTTTCTTTTTCTCAGCAGGGAGGAATGTGTTTTCATTTATTTCTGTCTTCCTTAATCTCTTTCAGAAATATATTGTACTTTTTAGATTACAAATCTTTTACTTATTTGGTTAAGTTTATATCTAAGAGATTTATTCACTTTGAGGCTATCTAAAATGAGATTTTCTTAATTTTAATTTTAGATTATTCAATAAGTCCTCATTTCATTTCCACATTTTTCTAGTTCATAGAAATGTAACTGTTTTTGTGTGTTCATTTTGTGTGATACAACTTTGCTGATTTCATTTGAGTTCTAACAATTTTTTAAATCAGTATTTTTAACTCGAAAATATAGTTCATTTCTCACAGGTTCTGTTCAAAGTCTAATTACAAACTACACACCTGTAAGTTTACTATCACTCCAGGATGTGGAATTACAATTCTTCAAATGTGTGACCATGTAGTAGGAAAGGAATACTTATTTTATTTGAAGCTACTGCTTGGAGATAATGTGTATACCTTTTCTTTATGTTACCTCATCAGAAAAAGGGAGATGAAATACACACATTCCTCAAATACAGTGAGGTTTGATTTCAGATTGTCATAATAAAATTAATTTTAAAATAAAAGGAATTCATAATTTGCTTAATCTCACAATGTTTGTAAAATTATGTTTATACTATCCTATAGTCTTCTTGGTTTGCAGGAACTTTATATCTGAAAAATGAGCATGCATTTATTTTAAAATAGTGAATTGCTAAAAAATATTAACAATCATTTGAGCCTTCAGCAAGATGTAATCTTTTTTCTGGTTGAATGTCTGGACTCAACTGATCAGCGTGGTGGTTGCTTAAGGTTGATAGTTGAGGAAATTTCTTAAAATAAATTAAGAGTGAAGTTTCTTACATGACCTGCTTCTTCCTTCCATGAAAGATTTCTCTAAAGCATATAGTGCTGTTTCGTGGCATGTTATACATAGTAGGATTTTTAAAATTTTTATTCAATGCCTTTAATCTCTGTTGTTCTATCAATTAAATTTATATGATATTCTAAATCCTTTGTTATCAGTTCAATAAAATTCACAGGATCTTCAGCAGGCAGGTGCTTATGCTGCTGTGCTATATCTCCAGCCTCACGATCTTCACCAAAAGTAGATTTCACATAAACTTTTTCCCACTTTTCTATAAGAAGCAACTCTTCAGCCATTACAGACTTACTGTATTTTAGCAATTCAGTCGCATCTTGTGACTCCATTTATTGATATGGCTATGGTGAATTATCTTTGCATCAATGGAATGAATCCCACCTGACCATTGCTATAGTCATTTTAATGTGCTGTTGGATTCAGTGTCCTAGTTTTTTGTTGAGGAGTTTTACATCCATGTTCATCAAGGACATTGGTTGTAGTTTTGTGTATGCATTGTGCTGTTGTCAAATGTTGGCCCCGTGGAATGTGTTTGGAAAATTTTCTTCCCCTTCCTTCCTACCTTCCCTTCTCTTCTTTCTTTTTTTCTGTCTGTCTCTCTGTCTGTCTGTCTTTTACTTTCTTACTTCCTTTCTTTTTTCTTTACTTCCCTAGAAGATTTAGTATGAATTCCTCATTTGGTAGAACCCAGCTGTGCATAAAGTTCTGACACTAATCTTTTCTTTGATGAGCAGCTTTTATAAATGACTGATTCAGGTTTATTACCCATTATTGATGTGGTCAGGTTTTACATTTGCTTAGGATTTACTCTCTGTAAGATATATGTGCCTGGAATTTTTCTATTTTTTCTATGACATTAATTTTGCTGGGAACATGCTTGTTGATAACAATGTCTAGTGATCCTTTGCATTTTTGCAATTTCAGTTCCAATGACTCCTTTCTCATCTCTGATTTTATTACAGTTCTCTCTTTTTTTCTTAGTCTAGATAATTATTTGTCAATTTTGTTTGTCTTTCAAAGAACTAATGCTGTTTCATTCATTTTTTGTGTGTATCTTAATGAAACTCATTTATTTGTGCTGCAACCTTTATTATTTTTTTCAGAAGCTACCTTCAAATTTGATTTGTTCTTGTTTTCCTAGTTCTTTCAGATGCAATGATAAGTTGCACATTTGAGATCTTTTCTTGATTTTTTGAGATACAATATTGCTCTAATCTTCCCTCTTTGTACTCCTTTTACTGTATTGCCACATCCAGCACAGCTCCTGAAACTCTGGAAGTAGGATGGTGGGGAACAAAGAAAACAAGTTGTGAAGATGCAGAAAGCTGAGGTCAGGTGGAGCCCTCTTGCTTGATGGGACAGAAGAACTGCCTGGCTCCTGCAGCATGTTTATTTATACAATCAGCATATGAATACGTCCACAGAGAGTTTAAGTGGAGAGCTGGATCTGGGACAGGAAGAATATCTAATCTTCCGCAGAATGGCATGCCTTAGTAGCTTCATGGAGAAGAAGAGGGGAACTGTCTATATTACCTCAAGCAAAGGTCAAGTAACTATGAGCATCAGCTCCCTGGGCCGTGCACTCTTCTCATGGCACACTGCCAAACTCATGAGAAGCAGCAGCCTTGTCTTAGATACCTGCAGTACAGACAGCTTCACGCCCAACACTGTATCCCAGACAATTCAGTGTATTGTACCTCCTTTTTCATTCACTTTATTTTTTTAAATTGTGTCTTAATATGTACTTTTATCCTTTGGTTGTTCAAGAGTTAAGTTGTTTAATTTCAGTATATTTGTATTGTTTCCAAAGTTTTTCTTGTTACTTATTTCTAGTTTCACTATATCATGGCTGAAAAAGATATTCTGTATGATTTCATGCAAATTACTCTAAATTCACTGAGACTATAATCTGTCCTGCACAATGTCCCATATACTGCTAAAAGGAATATCTACTTGTTTGATATGTTAAAAATTATTTCTGTAAGGGTTAAAGAGAAAAAAACAAAAATACCCAAAATTTCAAAACAAGATGATAGGAAGATAACAATGGTTACTACATTGCATAGTGTTATCTTTAAATTAGTTACTCAGAGTACAAGATATTAGCATTTAATTGTCCGAACAATGCTATCACACACCTTCCTTTTCAATGAACTAAGGGAAATTAGTAGTATAACTATCTTAACTATCTTATAAATCTTGTTTTTCCCTTCTTCTTTTCTCCATTCCCCTACCCCAGTTTCTCTTTCCTTTTGAAGTTTCTTCCCATTTTACAATACCTATCATACATTTTGGATCTTAGACTTTTGTAGGTAAGTGGATGCAACTTGAGACCATACTGATAAGTGCAATATACCAGATGCACATGTGTAACCATCGTTTTGCCTCACTAGTGTGAGAAGCTGAAAGAGTATTTGTTAAATTTCTGTGACAGAGTATTGAATCTTGGGTTTTTGTTCTTTGAAGCTCCTAGAGTTTCTTAAATGCAATGGTTTTAAATTCTCTATCTGGGCTGGGACTGTAGCTCATTGGTAGAGCCCTTGCATGAGTCTGATCCCCAGCCCTCCAAGCATACAAACATACAAATAAATGAATAAATTAAATAATTAATACAATTTAGATCCACTAGTTTTCCCATGCTGGTTACTATTTTTTCTGTTTCTAGTAACGTATTTTTACTATTAGGTGAAGAGGTCACAATTTGCTCTTCATGTTTACTGTGTAGCATCCTCTGGGAATAGAAGCCTCAAGTATTTATGAAAGTATTAGGAATCTAGCTTTGTTTGTGTCTGTTTTTCCAGAAATTCTAAACAAGCAGCTTATTCTCTCTGATCATATATCATTCTTGCTATTTTACCAATTTACTTCTGTCCTAAGCACAGATTTGCCACAAGTCCACTCTTGGTATGTTGTCTCTATTTCAGCAATAGATGGTGATTCAGGTCTTTCCCAAATCTACAATTGATGCATTATACAGTATGCACCAAGGAAGTACCTAAAGTGGGTACTCCATTCCTCAAGCCCTTTCCTAGGGGGCTACATAGGTCCAGATGGCTACTCAACAGTTAGTGGTTTATGACCAGCACTACAGGATTCTATCTTCCTATGGCAAAAATCACCACAGAGGGACCAATCTTAGGCTTCTGTGCTGGGCCTGTGGCCAGCAATACTGCCAAAACATGTCATTCCCTGAACCCACAGCCAACCAAAACCAGCACAGTACTGGGGTAGGTGCAAGGCCCCCAAGGCTGTGGCAAACTTTTAAAGGGATAGACTCATGGCCAAAGATCACCTCAACCAGACACAATAGATGCTGGCCAATACAAATCCAATAGATCAAGGTTGCATATCTCCCTGGGACCAGGGCTATTTCAGAAGCTCTGTCTGCAGCTGGACATTGAGAGCAGGAGAATATGCAAAGGCAAAGTTTTAAGACAAAGCCTTAGGCTAACTATTTGACATGTTCTCAGCAATTGAAGTCTTGCTATGTTGGCTGAGATGGGCTAATTTTATTTAAGGCAGTTTCCTGGTCATCAAGGCTGATACTAAGCTGGGTCCTATCAGACTTTCATGGCTCTAAAGTTGTACACAGTCTCAGACGTGTACCTAAAAACATAGTGTAGATGCAGGTGATGTAGGTGAAAATGTGAGTCCTTCCCACTGGGACACAGAGCTCTTTGCATTGTCAGTGCTGGTCTAGAGGCTTCTTCTTGAGCTCTGGCTTGGAGCCACCTGTGCTGCCCAAGGTTGGGGTAATGTGGTGGAAACCATTCCTTGGCCATCAAAGCTGACACAACTGATTTGCACCTGAGTGTCATGGTTGCAGAGACCTCCATAGTCTCAGCAAGTGGAGTATGCACATTCCAAGCCTAGCAAAAATACAGGCCAAAGCTCAAGTCCATCCCACAGCATGCAGAACTCTGTTGGACATCAGGGAAGATCTAGAGGCTCCATCTGTGAGGACTGGATAGAGGACCTTTGGTTTCTCCCTAATACTGGGTCTCACCTCATTGGCTTGTACTGAGCTCCATTGCCAAGAATTACGAAAGCTTTTGTGTCCTGGTCCCCAGTAGATGGAATCTTCTTCCCTGCTCTGCTGTGACAGATGGGAGGAGAGTCTGTGGATCAACTGCCTGGTATAATACAGTTCCAGTAGAAAAAGCTGTATAGCTCTGCCTAAAAGCATGTTTCACCATAGTAGGACAGGCATTGGCTTTTGAATCTAAAGTCTGAACTCAGTTCCCTCATATGCCTCTAAGCAGTAGATGTTACCACACTGCAATCTTTGGAGTTTCCTGAGAGCTGAAACCAGCAACTCCTGCCCTCTTTCTTCATCTGTGTGCCTTTTATAACTACCATAACACAACCAGGGATTGTGATTTCTCACCTGGTTTCCTTCGCTAGGCATGTGTATGGCTGTTCAAACAGATGTACCTGTGAGGAATGATTGCTGTATGACCTTACTAAGCCACAGATGTGTTCCACTTCCCTGTCTTATTTAGTCCTTTCTAATGAAAAATTTATTAATAAGTGTACAATGGTATGATAGAGAGCTAGTCACTACCTGTAGCATCTGAAATTCAGTGTTTGACATAAATTGCATGCTTTGGTATCTACTATGGATTTTTAGTTGAAACATTGTCTGTGTTGCAGCAGTTTTTAGGGTAAGATGATCTATGTCCTAGTGTTTACTTAGAAAAAAAGGTTCAAGCAAAAGACCTTAAGTCAAAATTCACTGATTTCTCTCTCTTAGCCATATCTGCAGGGTTATAGATTCCCTGAGAAGTGGGAGTCAAAGGACAACATACAGTGCCTCACAGAATAACTGGTGGGAGACAGAGAGTGCAATAGATAAGGTCCCTCTGTCCTTAGATGAATTTGTTCTTTGTGAGATAGGCTATGTCTGAGTGGCCCTGGCGGGTGTATGGTTTTGAGTGGAATACAATGATGCCAGAAGTATAGGGCCTAATCAGTTCCAATTTCAATTCAGGCTGCCATGTAAGCCTCAGAACCCATTCTTCTCTCTTCCTCCCCAATAGAGGACCGGGCTCTAATCTACTGGGGCTATTTTCCTCCCTCTTTGTCTTCTTCCCTTTGATCTTTCTTTTTCTCTGTAAGCACTTGAGGTCAACCCTGATTCATGTAACCCCAACCTATCACAATGGAATTCCTAATTATGAATCTCAAGGAGAAGGTGCTGGAATCTAGACGTGTGCTAGCACAATTGCTCTGGATCCCTAAATCATGAGTTTCCTCACCTGAGATTCAGTATAACTGCCAGATGCTAGCTTAAGTAAAAGAAAAGCCCACTGACTCTTTCTTTGCTCATATGACAGGTAGCAAATGTTATCACATCAATCCGTTAGCTTGAATCTGTTTGGCTACTAGTAAGATGTTATATTTGTTGGATGTTTAGAATCCATTTGTAGTTCCTTGTGTGTGAACTTGTTCATTGTCAGTTTTTCCTGTTTGCTTCTATTATCACCCTTTTGGGTTTTTTTTTGTACCAGGAATTGAACTCAGGACCTTGCACTTGTCAGACAGGCACTGTATGTCTGGCCTGATCATCGTTACAAGTTCCTTAAATTTTAAAAATAATCCTTGAGTGTCACAGCAGTGGTGGACTGGTAGTTCTTATCCAGTGAATCAGAAAACTTTTCTAATAGCATATTGATAGTCACTTTAATACAAGGACTGGTAAATGGATTACTTTTTATTAACTGTAGCTGTGTTTATAATATTCAATGCAATAGAAAAACAAAATATTTATGGATATTTTGTGTCTTAGTAAGAGTTATATAAAATGTTAAGTTAAGGTAAATACCTCATTCTTATTTGAATTTCACTTCCAATTAAAATCTGGTAATGTGAGTAAAGAAAATAGATAGTACAGATGTACATTCATTTTAAAGACATTAAGACATAGAAAAAATAGTGAAAAGCAACTATAATTTTTTTTGAAACAAGTTTTAGAAAACAAATTGCTATTGGTTTGAAGAAAATTAGACATAAATATCATAATATTATTAATGTTCTATTTTAGAATTTATCTATCATTCCATTATACTATCTCCTGTTTCCTGTGGGAATTCTTGAAATCCCACTTTTATAAAATCTCCAGTTTTAAAAATTGTGGTATTTTAATGTTGTCCACCTCTTTCAGCTGTGATCACTTGTGAACTCTGAAAGCCTCCTCATGGCTTTCCTAGAAATACTTAACTGTAATTTGGATTCCCTTTTCATAATTATTTCTTTAGGGAGCTAAATGATAATTCTTGGTCTCCTTCAATTGATAAAACAGCAAACAACAAATAACACAAACTTTATGTTTTCTGTTGGTCCCTTAGATTTTAATTTTTCTCTAAACTAAACTCAATGGCTGTTCTATTAATCCTACTTCTTCATCTTTTCACACAATTCAGGATTTTTTGCAGATTTAAACAAATTATTTTGAAATAAGCATAAATAAAAAATATACTGCAGGAGATCCTATGTGAACAAATTTCACTCAGTTTCCTCAGTTGCTGCCTCTTCTGTCATTATGGCACAATTTAAACCAGAAAGTATCAAGAGAACAATGTATACAAGGTGTTCTATGCCATCTTATCACATGTGTATATAAGATTACTTTCATCCTCAAATGAAATACAAAACTAGGGGCTGGGGATTTAGCTCAGCGGCAAAAGCGCCTGCCTGGCAAGCGCAAGGTCGTGAGTTCGGTTCCCAGTACCGGAGAAAAACCAAAAAAAAAAAAAAAAATACAAAACTAGAGAAGTGCCAGCAGCTCCCTTTGCCATCCCTTTGGTGTCACACACAGCTCCTATTCCCCACTGCCATAATCCTGCTCAACGGCTGAGCTGTTTGCCATTTCTAGAACGGTGTCAGTTTAAACAGGTTATAAAAATGCAATCGTGTAATACATAGTCTGTTGTCACTGTTTATTTTAACTACACTTATAATGCCCTCGAATGTCACTAAGCTGATGCACAGGGATGGAGTTTAGGGCCTGGTAAGTGAAATGGAGAGTTGCTGTTTTGCTTTTTGAAAATGCTGTCAGAGTAATGCACGTGAATGGGCTGAGGAAAGCGAAATTGGATAGAAGAAGGTTTGAAAGGAAACTTAGTACAACAGAAGCCGCAGCGCATTCCACACAGGGCTCTGAAGATGGGGCTGAGGGATGCCGATGCCTTTGGTAGAAGTAAGATGGGGCTGAGGGATGCCGATGCCTTTGGTTGAAGTAAGGCTGACCATCATGGTGCGGACTGATCTTTGACAGGAGGCACAGCCTTGGGTGGAAACCTTTATAGCTCTACCATTGTGGAAGACGAAGGGATGCTGATCTGTTCAGGAAGAAGAAAGGTTCAGGATGGAACCACAGAATACAATGCAAGTTGATGTTCAATCTCTAAGACTCACTCAGGAAAATGAAATACATGATTAGATATCCTGCTTCCCTACCCTACTGCATGAAAATGGATAAATCTATACTATAATTCATTGAAATTCATATTCCTAATTTTATAACTTGAATTCTAGAATATAAAAAGGAACTAGTTAGCTATTAAACTTTCATTTATTCAAATGTAGAAATACTTCTTAGTATATTACCACCTGCTTAGCACAACTTATATATATATTTCTTAAATATGCACCTGGTATGTTCTGTTTTATAAATATTCAAGCCTATTTTGCATTTGTATTAAATGCTTTCCAACATTGTAATGCTGTATTTAAAACTACACTTTAAAAAACTCTTTACCAGTTCAGAAGGGTTCACAGGACCCATTAATCTGCTGAGTTTTTAACTCATCAGCATTTTAAAAATACAAACACATTTCTTCATGTAAATTTACTCTACTTTGAATATAAAAGCAACAATTAGACTGAGACTATCTTAACCAATTAAGTGTTCTACTGATTAAAAAATGATGTATGTGCACAGAATTTTTGTCGGCTTTTGTAACAAATTCCCCCTAGTTTATTTTCTCACAGAAAATTGGCTTAATTTTACAACAAACAGAAAGGCATGATGACAATGACCTTAGCAACTATTTCAGCTCCCTTGTTCCCAGTAGCATTGACTGGGAAACTCAGAAACTCAGAAACTCAGTTTTAGACTATGAACAGTAGGGTACCACTGAATTATTTCATATTAGCAAAATATTGACCTCTTAAATAGTTCTTTCTGCATAAGTAATCTGTAAGAAGAGACTATCACTGCCATAAAATGAGTTTATCATGTGTTTATAAGAGGACAAGACAGATCTCGGAAATATCCACACAGATGTTATCAGTTAAATCCAGATCATCTCACTGCCCAAGCACATTTGTGTCATTTCATATAAAAATTAAAACATATGAAGATGCTTTGTAGTTAGACCTTACTGAGCTTTACCAAACCCTACGCCTATGCTCAGAGAGCAGATTTTTAGCTTCTGTTGAATAGCGTGAATTTTATTTTGTCCAGCAAAACCAAGATGGCCTTGGAAGGAGATAAAAATGTCAATGTCGAGTCCCCGGGTTCCTGCTAAGCTCGTCTCCCCTCCTTGAGTTCCAAAGATTGGAAGCAGCTTGATTTTTAAGAGAAAAGGTTTTTACAAGATTATACATTTAAGTTTGGCCCAGGTTGAGAAAAGGGTTTACTTCATTTACAACAGAAACTTTTGCAATTGCCAATACTGTCGTATAACCAACTAGCTCTGAGAAGACAGAGCTACTGCAGGATTAGGGAGGAGAGACGCTGTTTCCTGCTCAGCCTCCTGGGTGCTGAGCTACACAGGGTAAAATCTGTCATAATGAGAGACAATGACTTCTTTCCTTATTTGCAGAGACTTTAAACATTTTCTGAAAAGTTCAGAGCAGAGAGCTCTGTCCCTCTTGGTTCATCCCTAAATTACTCAGTTAGAAAATTTGTTTTTGAAAACCAACCGTATTTTAGAGGGGAAAAAATGCAGTATCACATTCTAAGTACTTTTACATATTCATATACCTTAAATATCATTATTTACCATTAATATTTTTGTTGCTTCTCTTTTGTTGCTGGGGAAATGAGCGCAAGGCCTCCTGCATGCTAAGCATGTGTTCTGTCACTAAACCACATTCCCCTTCAAGGAGAGGTTTGCTATTATTCTCATTTGAGGTTATGAAAACTAAGACATAAGAGTAAAAAGAAAGATTCACTACATTATATGAGGAATAGGTGATTGAACCAATGTTTAAGCCCAGCTCGATATGTTGTTAAAAATATGTTCTTTTGATGGGACCAAAGATCATAATCTGACTGTCTAACATATAATCTTCAGTCTGTTTTGTTTGGCCTCCATAATGTATTTTAAATAATTAAAAATTATTTTCCAATCTCTAAAAATTTTACATAAAACAAAAAGAGCTGGGATTTCCTCTTTGTTCAACAACCAGTTGGAATTTAGCAATGGTTAAGCTACTCAGTTGAGTCACGGCTTCGCATAAGCTCCACAATTCTTTGTGCACCCCTTTCACTGTGGACAGATACATACTTGCAGGGCTTTCTTACTTATCGCTATGGACTCAAATGCATATCTTTATAATTTATATTGAATCCTTAATCTCCTTGTGGCATTATTCAGATAGAGGGGCTTTAAGGAGGTAACTAAAGTTAAATAAGGTCATAGGAGAGGGATTTAATCTGATATGACCTGTGTTTTATAAGAAGAGATATTTTTAAAGACCCTGTAGATTACTCTTGTTCTCTCTCCACACTGCTTGAAGGAAAGGCCACATGATAGACACATGGAGAAGATGACAGGCTTTGAGCCAGGAAGAGATCACTTTCCAGAAACCAGGTTGTGTAGTGTTTTGCATTGGATTTCTATTCAAAATAAATGTCTAGTTTTAAGCAATAAATCAACATTTTGTTATAGCAGTGCTAGTAAACTAATACACTTAGATTCAACTTTCTTCGTTTTATTACTGTTTGTGCCTCATCCTTTTAACTGAATTTATTATGTCCTTTTGTCCTTCTGGGATAAAGAAGGTGTCTTAAATTTTAATAATTTCAAAATCTCCATTTTAACCTGCAGTTTATCAGATTAGAGTGAAATGGCAGATCAGAACAGAAATTTATTTCAATGATGCTACAGGAAGTCCAGGAAATAGGAGGATATTTATCACATTAAGAAATAGTGGCTTAAATTTTTCAGTACAGTTTGTGTTGTTGACAAAGACTGCATCATTTTTCACCTAGTGTTATGTTATAGAGTGAAATGTAGCATATAAAAGGAAAACAGAGAGAATGGAGAATATAGAAGTGGAGACTCCACCCTGCTCACAGTAGAAGGGAAGTAAAATAGACCAGATTTGGAAAACTGAATTCACTCCCAATTCCTTCACTAACTGTCATGCCACTTAACTACTTAATCTTATTCCCAGAGTTCTTTTTCAATTGGTCAAATGAAAGGATTAAATTCATTCTTAAGATTCCAGGACTAAGGTTGCTTTAAAAACGGTAAGCTTTTGCATGATATTGTTCCAATAAATAGCAGGCATATTTCCCAAACAATATGAAATTATCCTCTAAGCTAGTATATCAGCAAAAACTATCACCAATTTAAAAAAAAATATTATCATACTAAGAGGATGAAAATATTTATGTGATATGTTTTTGGGTACTCTTTGTGTGCATACAAGCCATGTGTCCTGAATAATCAGCAAAAACTAATCATTGTTAGTATGTTATTAATCTAAGTACTTATAAAGGCATCACAGAATGGTCTAAGAGTTCCAAATAAATTAGACTGTTCTTGCTTGGCTCTGATTTTGAAATGTTTTAAGAAAATCCTTAAAAACAACTTTTTAATATTAGAAATTTAATGAACATTCTCTAGTGCATTCTATGTAATTTTAAAAAGCACAGTTGTAGAAGCATCTAATTTACTCTCTGGGAGCAGTTGATATACTTGAGCAATTAGGATTGCTTAAGTAATTTTCCAGTGTATCTTTGATAATGGTTTACCGCATTAATCCTATTACTGACCTTTCCATAAGTATTTACCATGATTTCAAATCCTATAATAGCTAAAAGTCACCTACTTTCTTTTACACATGATCAATTTTTATTTTCTTCCTTTTGCTCCCTTTTTGTATAAGAGAGATACATTTTTAAACAACACATAATTGTACTCAGTGGCAAGTGACAATAGTAAACTAACTTTATTCAAGAATAAAAGAAGAAAAGCCCACTGATATCATTAACCTTCTAAAAATTTAGAGATTTCTGTAAAGTCTGAATGAGGTGTCTGATAGTAGATGATGGTAGATGCACGTTTTCATGGTTTCTACAAGTGAGAGAAACGTTTTAAAGACTGCAAAACCCAAGTATCTCCAAACATTTGAATGAACATGATACATTTAAATTACACTTTATATTTTATTCACTTTAATTCAAACTTCATTTTGCATGGAGTTTAATCACAACTGTATGAAAATAGGCAGAAGCATCATATACACTTGGATCATTATTTTACTCAATAGCCTGAAGAATGATCAAATAGAACTCAGAGCCATACACTGGAATATATGCGCTCACCGGTCCTTTTGTTTATATGTACAGATCTACAAACTAGTACTGCATGCTTGTATTGCACTGCACTATGAGAGGGAGAATGATTTCTTCTCATTGACTGTATGCTCCATCAATCTTTCTCTCAGGATGAAATGCTTTCTATTGTCAGTAAAATCATACAGTAAATATTCATTGAATTTGTATTCTTCACTAACTATGTGCCAGAGGATTTTTACTACATACTAACAATTCATCAGTAAGTTAAAAAGACCTGATCCTTGCCCTGTAAAATCTATTGTCTAATGGAACAAGGTAAACACCAAATAAGGAATTGCCATCCTCATGAGCATGAAAGCAAAACAACAAAAAAGAGTGATGTGTACTGTACTGTGAGAATTGTAGCAGATTTGTTTTACTGGAGAAAGTTGGGATGGCCTCAAAAAGGAACATGATTAAGTTTAGGCTCACAGAATTACTGACTAACAAGACAACGATCAGGAGGAGCATTTCAGATTGATTGAGGAGACCAGCAGCAAAAAAACAGAAAGGTGTGATCAAAACTCTGTAAGTTGTGGTGTCAGAGTAAAAAGGGAAGAGCTCGATCTGGAAATGATGCAGAGGACAGATCATGAGGATTTCTGAGTAAATGGAAGGTTTGAAAGATGAGAAAAGAGATTAAGAGCAGTTTTACAGTGCATAAAAGAGATTTCTTATACAAAGTAATCTACCGACTACTTGTAAAAATATAAAACACACAGAAAACATCAACATTTATTCATAGGTAAAATGATAAGAAGTAAAAATAATAGGCATTGAACCATATAAATGTATATAAATGTAAATATCTAAAAGTTTTGTAATATCTCCTACTTCCACAACCTTTACCATAATGAAATCATCTTTCATGTCTACTCTTATCTCTCTTACTTTAACCTCCATAGAAATAGGAAACATTAGGTAAAAATCTTATAAAAAATTTGGAAGATAAAGAGTAAATGCTAATTTATGAAAGAGAAAACATAATAATTAAAAACATAATGAACAGTTGTAAAGTAGGAGCCAGCAGCAACAGTATTGAATAATTATTTAAGCCATCTCCCTGTTTCAAATAAGACATTCTTATGTTCACTAAAAACTATAGGGATAATTGATAGTTGAGGTCAAATGTAGTTCCTGAGATTGGATCATATTATATTTATCTATATATTTTTGATTCTTAATGATTAAAAATAAATTAATGTAACACATCACTAATGCATCTCAGTGTAATGTTTCTTTTCTTGTCTGAGATGCTCAAATGTAAGTAAGCTGCATGCGAAGAAAATTCCTTATAACTGTGTAATCTCATTAGTAAAATGCAATGTTATACCGGGAAGCTACAGCGAGAATTGTTTTGGGAGAAGTGTTTGGATATTGTGAAATGGTTGGATAACTTATCTCTTACTTTTTCAGTGATGAAATAAGCCAGAAAGTAAGTACTTTCACAGGGACATATCAGAGTGTAAATCTCTGAAAGATAGTTCACTGTAGCTCAATTAATAATCAGGATCTTTTCTTTTACTCATTGCTAAGAAACCGCAGATGTAGCAGCTTGGATTTATTCCCAGAAATGACTCTGAGAGCAAAGGCAAAATAGGCAACAGTGGCTTTGTTCTATTTAAGCATGACCTCATCTCATTTTTGTAAATATGGACATGATAAGCCAAGTTCAAAAATCCTGTGCTTTTTAAAGTTTCACCAATGACTTACAAATGCCTGCTGAGAGATTTTTCTTACTGAACTTGGCCACTGATCCTAAACCAGAGGAAAGAGTTGGAGATGCTGCATTTTCTCTCTCTCTCTCTAATAGCAGAGGTTGAAAAGGTAACAATATCAGAAGTGTTTTACTGTGACAAGAATCAAGCACCCTGGCAGGTGTACTGCTTCTACAAAAATGATTTTCCCGTAGCCAAGTACAAAATCTTTCTGTCTTCTTCTGTAGCCATAAAGTTATACAAATTTGGAGAAATAAAGTCAATGTATTTACAAATACTCCGTAAGACTGCATAAACATCACTTCTAGGGATAGAAATAGTAACAGAGCAGGAGATATAGTTCAGGGCTGGAATGCTTGCTTAGCATGCACATGGCCTTCAGCTTAATCCCCAGCACTGCAAATAAAGCTAATAGAAAGAGTTATAGTGTAGGGCATAGCTTTTTAAACGATATTTCAATAAAGCCTATGTGAATTGACTAGAACTTGTCATTATCTGCCTACTGTTTGCACAATGTCTCAAAGCATTTTCCATATCAAGTTTCAAAACTAAAATAAGGACTTTTCCCTTGGGTGAAGATTAGGGTTGAGTTAGGGTTACGGTTAGGGTTAGGGTTAGGGTTAGGTTTAAGTTTAGGGTTAGGTTTAGGTTTAGGGTTAGGTTTAGGCTTAGGCTTAGGGTTAGGACTAGGATTAGTTTTAGGGTTAGGGTCAGGGTTAGGGTTAGTTTGGCATTTTTATTCCCTTTGTCTGTTGATCTTAAATTGAATATTTCTATTGTCCTCATAAAAGCAAAACAGATATGAGTTACAGTATTGCACCTTTTGAGCTAGATGTTGTTTGTACCCATTTTCTTTCCTGTCACTTACCTTCTCATGTGAATTTTATATGCATTATTGTCTATGAACTAACCAGACATACAACTGTCACATAGGGAATTTGTATATCTTCTCAGAGATTTAAGTGATTGTGTCTTTATTGATTGTGACTGTATTTCCTAGTCATCTATATTTTTAGTCTTGCTCTCAGTGTCTTCCCTTCCTCCTGAGAATGGTCTAAATAATGTATGTGCACCTCATAATTTTACCAGGAGTCAGTCTTTCAGGGACCCAATTCAGTAAAGCACTGATATTCTGATAGATAACCAACAACCTTGTGGCATTTCTAAGGTAGTATTCTAAAGCAATATCATTTAAAGTCATTTGGAAGGCAGAAGCAAGAAGGTCACGAATTGAAACCAGGCTTAAGTAAGTTGATAATTTCCTGATCTCTATTGCAATATAAAAAATTTTAAAAGGCTAAATGTGTCTAGTGCAAAGTCCCTAGATTCAGTCTCCAGTATTACAAAAAAATTCCCATTTACTTATACAAAACCTTATTTTGGACACATTCACTTGACTTCTTCAGCCCTCCCTTATCTAAAAAGATAAATTTTACTTAAGTTTGTCTGAGAAAAACAATAAATAAGAGACTGTTATGTGTTCCTAGTCTTGGTTTTGCTGTTCTTTTCTTTGTATTCTTGTTGTTTCTCTAATTTTACCTTTGCACAGTGATAGAAAAAGACAGGCAAGAAACATCAGTAATGAGAGTGTGGACAAATAACGATAGGGAGGTTTCAAAGAACACTGAAAATCGAGCAATGGCATATCAGTAACAGTGAAGAAACAGGTTATTAATGATG
Organism: Chinchilla lanigera; assembly: GCF_000276665.1. Lineage (NCBI taxonomy): Eukaryota > Metazoa > Chordata > Mammalia > Rodentia > Chinchillidae > Chinchilla > Chinchilla lanigera. The sequence continues at coordinate 13,682,235 of NW_004955418.1, forward strand.
AAGAATGTATGCATACTTAAATACTTTTTTAAAAGGTAAGTAAAAATGAAAGACATTCATTCAAATAGAATAGAGAGCAGCATCGCAGTTAGGGAGGCTTTCGGACTGCTTTACTTTGAGATCTGCCCTGGCTCGTGGGGGAGCACAGCTCCAGGCTGGCTGAGTGGTTTGTGAAGGTGGAGTTAGGATCTGTAGCTGGTCCCTGGCTGCTTCCCATCCATCCCTCTTCCCCTTTTCTGCTTCCAGTCTACCACGAACAAAGTAGCTTTGCTTTACTATGCCTTTATGCTAAGATCTCTCTGCCCCTGAGTCAGCTGGTCAGGAACTGAAACACCAGCAATCTAAACCCCTCCTCACTGAAGCCGCGGGATTGTATGCTATGTTCCTGTGATGGAAATGGTTAATAAGGAATGGAGCAACTCCAAAATTATCACCATCAATTCTCTTAAATACTTAGTCTACATAGCAGGCAATATATATCTCCTATGATTCAATCCCATGAGATATTAGGCAGCAGTGAAGTTTGATATTACAGAGATTTTGTGAAAAATTGAAAGCATGTGTTGATCAGCAATTACACAATACAGAAATGAGACTATACTCCAAAAGCATAGTTGATCTCCTTGTAACAACTGAACAGTTTTATTTACATGATATCTGACATAACAGAAGCACAACCTTACCAACCAAAACTGATCTTCTCAGCTGCCTTGCCGAATGGCTTTCTTTTTCTTAACATTTCAAGGAAAATGGCAATGTGAGAAGAAAATGAGATATAATAATATATGAAAATAGAGACACATTTTAAATCAAAAATGTATTCCATAAATTTCCAAAATTGGTATTCAGCTTTGCACAAGTCAACTTTCCATGCACACAACATTGAATACATCGCCATCACTGTAATGAAGTTGCAGGGCACCTGCTCATCCTGCACTTGCTACCACATGCCTGGGAAGAAAAAGCTGGACATAGCGTCCGTGGTTGTAGTAGCAGTTGAACCATCTGTGCTGCTAGTACCGTGAAAACCTTAAATCTGTTCCCCACACAGATGGAGGCCTCATTTCAGGAAAAGCAGATTCTGATGCATAGCATTGATCTCCAGTTCCAGTTTTTAGAAATTCTTGAAAATCTTAACAATAAACATGTTGAAAGGCAAGAATTCTAAGGAACTGTATTTTAAAATAGCAAGCAAACAACGTAACGCTTTCAGTATGGCTTCATATTTTCTTGTCTTAAGCATCCAATTAGAAAGGGCAGAATTTTTCTTCATGGAATGAGTTACAGTGACTCATAGAATATTTAAATGATTTACATACAGGTTGGAGGTTTCATCCCTCACATGGCATTTTCACAGGGACCAGTACTTTTTACAGTTTCTCTAACAGCTTCTTTCAGATATGTTGTAAATTTTTTAAGGTAGCACAGGATGAAAAAGATGGGCTTTCAATTTTCCCTCATGCCAGGTTTCTGATATTTCAGTGATTCTATATCCCATACATACGTTGTTCCCTCAATGTCTTATACAGTAACACAGTTTCAAGAATTTGGAAACTTATGTTGGTTCACTCAGACTTCTGGGATGAACTAAATAATCTTAAGCTGTACCTGTTCCAAAAAAGTCTGAACTAATGGAAGATCTCAATGGTTTTGATGATCCATCAGTCTGACTGAAAAAATATAACTATGTCATTATGTAGTTAAAATAATCAATTTTTCTCTGCTATGCTTAAAATAAAGATAAAACTTTTTAACATGGCTCTCAATATTCTTTTTCTCTCAGTGGCTAACTCTTAAGCAACCTTTAGGATTTAAGTTGAATAGCTCTTCTTAAGAGAAATCTTAACATATACTAAATAGTCCTTCTGTGCTGATAACATGTCTGAATTCTGTTTTCTTCTTGCTTTCATATTTAAAAGTACCTTTAGCTCTTTTGATTGTAACTTTTAAATACATACAAAACATATTCACGCATTTTTCCAGGTCCATACTCTCAGCCACTCTGATTTCTCAACAATGCTACTTCAGGTGTCCTTCCGTTTTCTCTCTTTGCCTTGCTACAATCCATTCTCCACACAGCAATCAGAGAGCTCTAAAATATGAAAATTCAGATGATTTGCTGAGTCCTGTCTATGATAGCTTCCTATCAAATTTACAGGAAAAAAGAAAATTATCCATTGCAGTCTACCACACATATATAATCTAATCTCCCCCACTTCTCAAGTATAATATCATGTATCTCTCACTTGCTCATTGCATTTTGATCACAATTTTCTTATTCCTGTTCCAGAAGGAGCCTAGATTTATTTCCCCAAGATGATTTTGTTTTGAATGAAATGCCATTTCTCTAGATCTTATACTCTTTTATGTCATTCAGTTTTCTGTTTAACAGTTACTGCTCCAAAGGGCACCGGAGTTCGCTATCCAACTCAGCCACCTTGTGTGACTCACATATTATTCATACTACTATACAATCTCTGCACTTTGTGTAATAATTCATTGGATAATTATCCCTAGTGACCTTGTTGATCTTGAGATTGATCTCAAGGTCTGATCTTGGCACACAGAGCACTAAAACATATAACCTTTTGATACATATTTATTGAATAATGAAATGAGTAAATTGATCAATGAATGATGTTTATCAGAGTTTATACTTCACATATGCAGTGCAGTGGCCAGCCATAGCAAGCACTCAACAAATTTTGAAGATATCTGATTTTACTGAGTTTGTTTCTGTAAAGACTATGGAGACTACCTTCTGCCTTCACTCTAACAGATTATTAAGCATGGTTAGTTTCTATGCCAATACATAATGCAGGAAAAAATAGATGTGAAAAGGAAATGGTTCCCTGGGTGGTCCAGGTCCAACACAGGATTTGCAGTGACCAAAAATAGATTGCCAATAAAAGGAAGTCTATATGTACTCGAGCATTACAAAAATTGTAAGGAAAAGGATATGAACAATATAAACAATAGAGAATTTACACTTGTTCTCTAGACAATTTAGAAATACTGGAATGAGTAATTCTAAACAGTTAAATTATATAGAAGAATGGTTACCACTGGACAATGAAATGGTGAACACAAACAGAGAACCAGAGAAAAATTGTATCAACAATTAAATTTGGAGAGAGGTAAGGTCAATAGAGTACCCTTCTTTTTAAAAAATATTCTAAACTCCTGCAAGGAAATTAGAGCAAGGGCTAATGCAGGCATAACTGCAGAAAATCATAATAAATGTAAAGAAAGGAGAAAAAAAGGAATGGCAAAATTTTACCTTCAGTCAGATGGTCACTTTAAAAAGTAGCCTTATTCCCTGATTTTAAAATTATTTTGAAAGTTAATCTTATTAATAATTAGTGTTGGGAGATCTGAATTCTGACATGTGAGAGAATGAAATGGATCTTCCTTGCCCACATTAAAAAGATCAACTCAAGCACATAAAATGTTTAAATATAGGATAGGCAACACTCTGAAATTTGTCTAGACAATGATTTCCTGAATAGGACTCCAAAAACACAGGCAAAAAAAAAAGACAAGAAAGAAAAGATTGCATCAAACGTAAAGCTTCTGCACAACAAAGGGGAGAATTAACAGAAGAAGAAAAAACTCACACTGGGTGAAAATATTTAACAATGGTGTAGATCAAGAATCTGTAAGGAACATCAAAAATTTCACATCAGAAAGCTGTTCAATTTTAAAAATGGTCAAATATATGAATATGCATTTCTTAAAAGAAGAGATATGGATGGCCAAAAGATATGAAAAATGGTCAACCTCTATAATTGTTATAGAAATACAAGTTCAAACCATATTGAAAGGAGATTGCACGCCTGTTAGAAAGGTTGTTATCACAGTGACAAATAATAACAAGTGTTGGTGAGGACGTAAAGGAAAGGGAACCCCTGTGCCTTTTGGTGAGAATGTAAGTGAGGGCAGCTGTTTCGGAATATAATATATTTTTCTTTCCTTCAAAAAACTAAATTAGGATTGCCTTCTGACCCAGCATCCCACTGCTTAGTATATATCCAAAGGAATTGAGTTCAGTGTGCCAAAGAGACATTTGCACTCCTGGGCTGATTTCAGCATTATTCACAGTAGTAAAGATACACCAGCAACCTAAATGTCCATTGTTCAGTGAATGAAAATATGATAGACAGACAGGCAGACAGATGAACAATTGAATGCTTCATGGACTTTAAAACAAAGAAATGCCGTCATTCACAACAACACAATTAGAGCTGGAAGACATTATGCTGAGCGCAATAGACCAGTACAGAAAGACAATTACTGTGCTATTTCACTTACCTGCAACATCTAAAAATTTGGTGTGATAAAAATAATAGAAAGAAATCTTGGGGGAGAAGATGAGGCATAAAAAGGGGAAGATATTCAAATTAGTTACTCAGATAAACAAATATAGGCTTGTAAGATTGATCAAACAATTAAACATTAACTGTTCCTTTCAATAAAGCAATAGAAGATCAATATGTAATATAACAGCCACTGTTAATTTCCTATCATCTTGTCTTAAATTCTGTGTTGCTTGAATTGTTTTTATGTTGTTTTGTAAATGTCTATGTGTTTGTTAATATGTTTCTGTTCTTTTATCCTTAATATAAAAAACAAATAAATAAAATGGAGAAAATAGTAACAAAAAGGTACAAAGTTTCAATTGGACTCTAAGATTTTATTTTTGTGATCAATTGCACTGCATGGTGATCAGGGGTAACAATAATGTACTATAACTTTCAGAATTGTTACAACTGATTTTTAACTCACTACAAAGAAAATGATGAACTGGTGAGGTAATTGATATGTTTCCTGCTTAACTGAATCTTTCCGTAATGTATCCATAGACAAAAGCATCACACTGTATTCCATAAATACATACAATTATTACTTGTCCTTTAGGAACAAAAAAAGAAATAGAAATTAGAAGTGTATAGAGTGCTCAGTACTTCACAAGAAAAATTATTCTGCTATTTCTCATATAATATTTTTAAAGAAAAGAAAAACAATAATAACAATAGTGTGAAATTTCAAAACAAGATTCTAGGAGAGTAACAGTGGTTAGTACATTGCGTATTATTATCTTCAAAGTACTTGCTCATATTATAAGACATCAGCATAAAAAACTGATGAAACAATGTAGGCATAAAAACCTTTCTTTTCAGGCCTGCAAGAGGAGTGTAAGTCTGTGCTTCCTCCATTATCTCATGTAATTCTAAAAATAAAATATTGACAGGATTGTGCTCACTCAGGCCCACACATCCGTTAAGGGTATATTTGAAAAATGGATAAAGGGGAAATGAAAATCCCTGATGCTGCAGAGGTGTTTATGATATATGGGAAAACCCCTGTTTCTCTCCCTCTATAAGAAGGCAGCAAAGAAAAAGATTTGGGCCAGAAGCAGATAAAGAGTATTCAATTTAAGACTAATTTACAAAGCTTAGACTTAGAGGTTAAAGAGCTAACAGTTCAATGGTCCTAATTTAGTAGCTCATTTTCATATAAGGAAAAGTGAAAGTAAATTCTTTCTGAAAAAATTCTATCTCAATTTATGTGCTCCAAGTTTCATAAAAATGCAGGAGAGAATCAGAATAAATCAAAAGTAAAATTAATACTTTTGTATTATTAAAAAGTCAAATCTAAACAAGCAAAACCTATATATAAAACTCACTGTTATTTCCACTGTCAAGATAATTTATACCTCCATTTGGACATTTTATACCTCCATTTGAGATTCATTTCTTTACTATTTTTCTATGACTAGGTAAATACATGTCTTTTATTTTTAAAAGGTGGAAATATCATTGATTTACCTAATTTTAACCTGATTTCATGTAAAAATAAATCATGGAGATTTATTCTCACATTTAGTGATAAAATTTGACATAGAATTTGATTTTTTAAAAATCTAAATCTTTGTCAATTTTGTCAGTGCTATACTCTCTTCGGCACTGAGTTGCAAAGTATTTTTATTCTTTGTCCTCATTTTTTGAAGTAGTTTTCATGAAACCGGTCTTATTTCATCTCTAAAAGATAGTTATTATAGGGGAGAAAGAGAGAGAGAGATCATCTATATCTATTGATCTACACTACAGGTGGAAAATTATGCTATTTAGATTTTCCAACACTTAGTCTTTTCAGACTAATAAGCCCTGTCAAAAGAGTTTAAAAAAGAAAACACAGAATATCAATATTAACAAAACATATGATAGAGTAAACAGAGATAAAAAAGACATGAAAAAAGTACCTTATACAATTATTTAGTGACTTTGATGAAATAGACAAATTCCTCAAATACACAAAGTTGGACTCATGGTCCAAGCTGTGCAAAGAGGAAGTGTTACTAAACTTCTCAGTCCTCTCAAGACACAGAAAACAAGAGCAGACTTCTGACATAACTCCACCTTGATGCCCCGGAGCAAAGGTTTCTCTAAGACTTTTGCCCACAATAATGGTAAGACCTGTTCCTGCCTTTACTAGAAGTCTAGAATCAGGTAACATGCAAAAGTAGTCTGACAACTAGTGGTCAGCTTACAATCCCCAGCTGAACGGAGTGAGCATGGTGCTGGGTGTTGGAGGCCCACCTGAGGACTGTTGCTAGCAGCATAAGAGGCAGAACTGGAGAAGGAGAAGTGAGTTGTTGGGAGTGGAGAAAGGCTGCTGGAGCTGGTAGAAGCTGTAAGGAGCTGTTGGTTCTGCTGGAGGAGCTTGTCATGCTGGCTTTCCTGATGAACTTGGCTGTTTTCATCCTCCAAGGAGCTTGGGAACTTGTTGGCACTGAGAATAGATTCAGTTCACTTTGAGAGAGCTCTGGTCCTCACCTTGAGCATCACTTTCTGGCTCCGGAGGGGAAGATGGTGCATAGCACATTCTCCTGAAGAAGCCTGCTCCATTGGCTTTCCTGATGGGAACTCAGCTGTTTTCACCACTAGTGGAGCTTGGGACCTCACCCTTACTGAGGATGGCTGTGATACCTTTCAGGGGAGCTCTGGTTCTTCTGAGCGTTGCTTCCTGGCTCCAGTGCAGATCCCTCAGCCTGCTAACGCAGATCCCTCAGCCTTCTAACACAGATCCTTCACCTCACTGGCACAGACTTTCTGGATTCCACCACTGACTTTTGGGCCTTCGCAGCACAGATCAGTGAAACAGGCCTGCAAGAGATATTGTTATGGGTTCTTGGCCTCCAGCTGGATTCGTGGGAGTCATAAGCCTTAGGTCTTCAGCCAGACTCATGCAGGACATTTTGATGGGATGGAGGCCCTTGGCCGGGTTCTTTGTCTATAGTGTGTGGACAAATTTGCTGCACTCTTTTGTATATCGTTCTTTGGGTGACTATTAAAAATAACCATATAAAATATGTGTCCTGTATTATATTGTTTCCCCTTGCAAAAATAAGCCCCAAACCAACACAAAACCAAAGAAAATTTGCATTCTTTTTGGGTGAAGGGATTAGTTTGTTTCTGTTTGTACAAAGGACAGCTATAACATGTTAGACACAATTATATACATGTCTTTGTATCTGGGGATTGGTTTAAAGAAATATGTCTGGTTGCCAAGTTGACAAAGGGGTGGATTGTAGTGGTTGATTGATTATGTCAACTTGAGAAGTGTAGAAGCTTAACTAAACTTGGTTCAGCAATTGGCTCAGGAATTCTATACCCTACTGTGTAGAGGAGCCACCCTAAGGTGAATCATCACCTATATGGTATAAAAGAGAAATGAGGAAGGACAGAGGAACTTCCATTACTTTTGGAGGATCTTGAACTTCATTTCCTGGCTTCTAGTATAGACTCATCAGCCTCCTGGTACTTACTTGCACAGAATTATGCAGTGAACTCCAGACCCTGGACTAATTCCTTCAGTCTTCAATGTGCAAGTACCCTCTGCACTCTTCCTCTTACAACTCTTTGGCTGACTATCGTAAGCCAATCTTATAATTTCTTACACATTTGCACATCTGGTGTTATATCTGTTTCTCTAGTAAAATCCTGACTGTTACAGTTGGGAAAGCAAAAAGATATCAGGCAAAACTGTCTAAAGAACAAATGAAGAGAGAGAGGAGAAAGCTTAGGGACTATAGAATGTATAAAGATAAGCCCCAAAAATAGAATAAACTCAGCACAGTGACACAAACCTATAACCCCAATACTCCAGAGGTGGAGGCAGGAGGAGAACCGTAAGTTTGAGGCCAGCCTGAATTGCAGAGCATGACTCTGCCTCAAAAAATAAAATAAAACCCCCCCAAATATCTAAAAGAATACATGAGAATAATATAAAAGCAATAAGTGATACTAGGTTTTCCTCATGGTATCTATACAAAGCAGATGACTTCTCACTAATAAATGTTGTGAAAATGAATAGCCATAAATCATTGTGTAGTCATTAAAAATGAAGAGAGATATTTGAGAAACAGTTTTGATTTTTATTTATATAATAGATGGTTTGAAAACATTATATATTTTTTCTTAACTTTATCATTAAACAATAATACAAAGATCTTAGAATTATTGAATGGAATTAAAACCATAACTGAACTTAAATTGACCAGTATAATTTTCAAATACTGATGTTCCTATTTTCTGAGAAAATAAATTCAGAAAATTTCCTTTCCCTAATTCTAATTCCTTCTTAGCTATTAAAAGAATATGCCGAAGAGAGGAAAGGAAAAGTCTAATGATATATTTCTCTGCCAAGAAAAGTTATTCCTTCATTGGCAATCACCTATGTTTTTAAAACACTGTGAAGCGTCTTTGTATGCATACATTCTGGAAACGGATTCTGTGTTGAGCACCGATCCCTAGGAGGTGGCAAACATCAAATAAATATTCTTTGGAATATGAGGTTCATAAATTTAAAATAACAAGAACATGAAGACTACCTGCCCTTAAAAAGATGTTTCTGATATTCAGAAAGTTTGATATGAAAAACTCTTTCCCCAACCATGTGAACCAAGAAAATTATCCTTTGCAATATTTCACATTCCAAAATTGAATGATATGAATGTCACTCCAGAATGGAATGGGCAGGTGAGAAAGAGACGTCTGTGCTCTTTTTTGTAAAGAAAGCTGTACCAACCTGTCACATGATCAAATCACTTAGTACCATTCATAAGGCTTTCTTGCCTCAGCTTTATTTCTGGCTCAGAAAATTATTTTCAGCTATCAATACAATCTGAATATAGCCTCAGTAGTTCAAATGAAGTTAATATTTAACTTAATTCCCACACAAGATGACAAGCACAACAGTCTTAAATATTCTGTAATGCAACAAGATATGGGTGTGAACTCATACCTCTGATATCTACTTTAAGGTCAATTTCCTCACATCAAAATGAGGTGCACCAATCTAATAAACCTGCCTGTGTCAGAGATTTTGCTCTCTTATTTATCTAGTTTCTTTGAAAGACTAAATGTTGGGATGCTTATTAAAAAAACACCACTATGATACAGGAAATTGTTGAGAAGAAATATTAAAGAGAAAGTATAACTTAAATTATAGATGCTATGATGGTTAGATCAAAAAGAAATCACACTGAGTAGATAACAAGAAAATTCGAGTAATATGCGACCAAGAATTTTGCTTTATTTCATGTCCAGAGAGGGTAAAACCCTACTGACTGTCCTTGTCCCCCTAATTGCCTCAGGATTTCAATTTTTAGGATTTGTAACCAAAAATAAAAAATGGACCATGAATTAAAACTTATTCAAGAAGCTGTTGTGCTGATAAGGTAATAATCCTGAGATCTAAGAAATTCATAGCTTGTTAATTTCACATAATGTCTCAATATTATATAGCAAAACACTGAAAAATTATGTTTCCTTGACCTTAAGAAAAGTTATTATTCTTGAGTTGGTTAGATTTTCTAAAATTTAGTAGCATGCCAAATATTGTTATTAATAATTTTATTAATAATTAATTATTAATAATCTTCACCAAAACACTGAAAAATTATGTTTCCTTGACCTTAAGAAAAGTTATTATTCTTGAGTTGGTTAGATTTTCTAAAATTTAGTAGTATGTCAAATATTGTTATTAATAATTTTGGTTCCTGCAAAGTATTATACACATCGTCATTTACCCTTACCTAGGGAAGATTGCTAATACAACTTTGCCCATTTTAATAATATATGGACATAGTAAATACATGTATGAGATGCCACACTTTCTATATGCATCTTATTTAATCTTCAGACCAACACTGTGATACATCAGTAGTATTTAGTAAAAGATACTAAAGCCCACAGAATTTCATATTGCAGAGAAAAACTGAAATGTGAACTGAGAAATTTTGGTTTTAGGATCTATGTGTTCAGTTATCATATTGCATCACCATATGTACCAGGAACTTTAGTATGAAGAACTAATAACATGTTCATGTGGTACACTGGAAGTTATATAAGATGAGAAAGCTAATAATCATTATTTTCACAGTGACACCAGGCTGGTCCAGGTATCAGCAAGAATAAAGTGATCATGGGCACCGCACATGAGGAATAGCCCCATGGGAGGATTTCCTGGGTTGGCTACAGAAATTCACCTCCTTATGATCATAGGACAGGGATCTTCATGTCATTCCTTGCTATTATTTGGGAGCTATTTTCCCCTACAAATGACAGGCTGTCCTCCGTTATCTAGCTCTCTCCACTGTCAGTGAACTTTCAGAGAGTTCAGTCATAGAATTACAGGAACATGAATTCTTCCAGTAACTCAGAGATTAGAAGTAGATCATTCTTTAGTGGTTCCCCCAATAAGAATGCAACTCAGCTATAAAAGTGATTATAGATCTGTAAGATCAGAAATAAAGGAATCAAGTAATCCAGGCCCATATTCCTGACCCACAGAAACTTACCCAACAATCTAGTGTAGACCAGTTAAATAATCAGATTTTGAAATTTTAATTAATATCATAATGCTGTGAGATTTGAGGAAATTTGAAATGGGAGACATATTTTACACATATGAGGGATGTAAATTCATGGGGGTCAGAGGAGACTATGGTGGACAAGCCCTAAGATGACTCCAATTACCACTGTCTTGAAGACGCCGCTCTCCTTGAGTATGATTGAGGCCCAGTGACTTGCTTCTAGTGAACAGAAGAACAGTTACATTATATTTAACTCTTAGTACAGCAGGTAGAAAAAAAACACTATTTCTGGCTTTGAAGAAATAAGATACCTACTTTGAGAGCACCTATGGAAATGATCCCAAAATAAAATGTAGGTGGTTTTTGGATGCCAAGAACAGTCTCTAGCCAACAGTCCACAAGGAACCATCAAACCTCCATGCTGCAACAACGAAAAGATAAATCCTGCCAACAATCTGGGGGAACCTGGAAGCAAGTCTTTTCTTAATCACGCCTCTAATGAGTCTGCAGTGCGAGCCAAAATCAAGACTGTACCCTAAAGCAGAGAACTTAGCTAAATTAAGCCCAGACTTCTGTCCTCTGCAAACTGTGAGATAATAAACCTATGTAGTATCAGAAACCAAGACATCATATTACAGAGATTCATGTATCCCTATATTTACAGCAGTGCTATTCCTAATAGCTAAATCTTGGAAGCAGCTTCTGTGTCTATCTACACATTAATGGACAAAGAAACTGTGATATTTACACACAACGGAGTACTACTGTGCCATAGAGAAGGATAAATATGAGTCATGGGTAGGAAAATAGATGCATCTCAAGACCATACTGTTAAGTGAAATAATTAAATATGCAAGCCTAAACATCACATGATTTCTCTTACATGAGATACTTAAAATATAAATAAAAATTAAAATAAAAGATAGCCAACAGGACAAAGGGAGATAGATTTTTTGCAAAAGGGAAAGAGTCCAAGAGACGGAGGGGGGAAGGATGGAAATAGAATTAAGCCGTGTTATGTCCGTGTACCCACTCCCCATGAGGAATGTAATCGTTACCCACTAAAAACATGGATTAATAAAAATAAAAATTGAAAAGCCAGTCAGAGACTGGATGGGCACAAAAGGGACTGCAGTACAGGCTGGAGCTGGCAGTATCAGAGGCAGAGAGGAAAGTGCAGAGCATAGCTTGCTGCAGAGGCCGTGGCCAGTCCAGCCTGAGAGCTCCAGGCTCAGATCCCCTAGAGACTGCAGAACAAACTGCAAGGTATCATCCCCAAGTGTGTCAGAGGCTCCAGAGCATGGCCGTGTAGACAGCAGCATTAACACATTCATCTGGGATATTCATCTCAACTCTCTTTGTTTACTCCTTTCCTCGTAAATCAGTATTTTGTTTTAGATAATAAGATTGGTCTTGATATATATATGAAGTAATGCCAGCTGTGGTGGTGCACGCCTGTAATCCCAGCACTCGGGAGGCTGAGGCAGGAGGATTGCTGCAAGGTTGAGGCCAACTTGGGCTACATAGCGAGTTCAAGGCCATTCTGGACTACGTACCAAGATCTTATCTCAAAACCTGTGTGTGTATATACATATGTATATATTTATATATATATATATATATTTATATATGTATATGAAGTATAGTCTCAGTGTAGTCTATGTATCTATATTAGTTTTTTGTTTTATGCTTAATCATAAATTCCCCTCCCATAGCTTTATCCTAAAGATATCTAACTTTGTTTGTGAATTCAAAAATGAGACACAATTCCCTTAGCTATTCCTTCACCTCCCACTTATATTCTCTTTCTTTTTCTGCTTTCTTTACATCCTCTTACATTCTTTCTTCTACTTTTCCACTATCCTCTTTATTTTCTGTATTTTCATCTCTTTATATATAAGAATATCATTACTATTTACCTTTTTATCATTAAAATTTATCATTACTATTCACTTTTTCTATTTTTTATTTACTTTTTCTAGCATACTATATTTGATTTCTCTCCTCTTTTTGGAGCAGGAAAGTAGCCAGATCATATAAAACAAGTTCTTAGTTACCTGATAAGATATACGCACCTTGTCAGTTACTGATGTTGCTGTACTTATTCATGTGTCTAAGCAGTGCTAATCTCAAAGCAAAGCTAAAGGGTCAGCTGTGCATCCAGAACAGACAGTGAAAATGTTCCATAGAGACAAACCCCAAACCAGGGCACATCACAGAGGAAGCTGCCCTAAACAGACCCCCACAGGA
>NW_004955418.1:13695628-13698522 GCF_000276665.1 Chinchilla lanigera
ATGAGCTGTAGCCCTCTGCCATGTGCCACTCTGCCTTGTAACCTGCCAAGTATGGACTGAAACCTCCACAAACTGTAAGCAAAATAAACCTTTCCTTCCTTAACTTTGGACAGAAAGTATTTTGTCCCAGCAATGAGAGAAAAGTAACCAGGACACAATCCAACACATACAAAGAATTCTTTTAAATGCCAAATAAGTTGAAAAGGAGACAAGAATGTGAAGGAAACAATAAAATTAATGATGAGATCAAAAAAGATACAAACAAGCAGGTAAATGAAAGTGGAAGACAATGTAGGGTATAAAAAACTCTTCAGTGAAGGGATAGCAGTTCTATAAAAGGATCAAGCAGAGTCATAGAACTGAAAATCTCAATAAGTCAAACAAAAAAATCAGCCTAAAGTCTTGGTAGTAAATAAGATCAGTCAGAAGAAATAATGTCAGGACTGGAAGATGAGATAGACTACTAGAAAATTCAAATAGTTTAAGGAGAAAGGGATAAGAAAAAGTGAGCAGATTATCAAGAGCTCTTGGATACATCAAAAAGAAAAGAAAAGTTAAGGCTCATTGGCCCAGGAGAGGGTTTAATGGCTTTTAAAAAATCTATTTATTGCAATTATTGCAGAAAATTTCCTAAACCTGGGGAATGAGAAGAAAATTCAAGTGATGGAAATACTTAGCACCCAAAATAGTCATGACCAAAATGCATCACACACAAAAGGCCAGATATTCCAAGCAAAGAAAGGTATGCCAAACCACTCACCAGAGTTACTCCATCAGAATAACAGCAAATTTCTCAACAAAAACCTCAAAATTCAGGAGACCTTAAAATAAAGTTTTTTAAGACTGAAAAGAAAATAGTTGTCAACCCAGATTATTATTCCAGCAAAGCCATCTTTGAAAATCCAAGAGAAACAAAGACTTTTCACAAGAAGTATAAATTGAAGAAACCCATGTCCACTGAGCCAGTATTACAGAAAATACTTAAAAGGATCTTAAACAGACACAAGAACCATCAGGAGGTCAAGGAAAAAAATGAATCTCTCTTGGAAAGTAGTTAGATGAGTGAGAAATAGAATGAGACCAAAGAGTAGAAAAACAACACAGCTACAGTACGTGCTTTTCAATCATGACATGGAAAATAAATAGTCCTAATTCTCCAAGTAAAAGACAGGGTAGCAAAATTAATCACCACTACATATTGGTAAAGGGGACAATTCAGAAAGAAGAGATAACACTTTTAGATATATATGTATCAAATGCCAATATACCCAATTTTTTTAAAAAAAATACATTATTTGACATAAAAGGACAGATATGTACCAATACAATTCCTGTGGAGGACATGAATACCTGACTTTCAGAAATAAGTCAATCAGATCCCCTATACACACACATACACACACACACACACACACGCAGAATCAGAATTAAACTATAGGTCATATGAAGTGAACAGATATTTACAGAGTTCTCCATCTAACAATAGATTGTGTACCATTTCAGCAGCCCACAGAACTTTCTTCAAAATAGACCACATTTTAGGCTATAAAGCAAATCTCACTGGGCTTGGTGCTGCACGCCTATAACCCCAGCACTCAGGAGGCTGAGGCAGGAGGATTGTTGGGGGTTTGAGATCAGCCTGGGCTACAAAGTGAGCTCAAGGCTGGCCTGAACTACATAAAGAGACCCTGTCTCAAAAGGACAAAAAAAAAAAGCAAGTCTCAATAAACACAGAAATGAAATAATCTCATGCATCATATAACACTTGTGATAAAACTAGAAACAAAATGTACACAGAAATGACACACATAGATGTTGTATAATGTACCCTTGATCAATTAGTCACAGAAGAAAACAGAAGTTTTACAGTTCCTAGAATCAAATGACAATGGAAACACAACGTGTTAGAATCTGTGGGACAAAGTGAGAACCATTCTAAGAGGGAAATTTATAGTTATGAGTGCCCACATTAGAAAACGTGACCCCAAGTAAATAGCCTAAAGGTGGATCTCAGTATCTCAGAAAAAAATGCCAATGCAAACTCAAAATCAGTAGAAAACAGAAAGAAAAATCAGAGCAGAAATTAATAAAATTCACTTAAAACATACAGAAGATAAATGAATTATGAGTTGGTTCTTTGAAAAAATGAGTAAGAGTGGTAAGCTATTAGGCAAAACTTACTAAAAGAAAGAGAAAGAATTAATAAAATTACAGATAAAAATCTTGAAATTATAACACATACCACCAAAATCCAGATTATCTAAAATTATTTTGAAAGTTTATATTTTAATAAATTAGAGAACCTAAAAGAAATGGATAAATTCCTAGTCAAATATGACCTATCAACATTGAATCAAGAACATATAAATATTTCCAAACAGAATTCAAAAACACATTAAAAAGATAATATACTATAACCAAGTTGGTTTAATCCCAGGGATGCAAACATGGGTCAACATATGTGAACCAATAAACTTAACACCTGACATAAACAGAATGAAGGCTGAAAGCAACATGATCATCTCAACAGAGACAGAAGCTATCAAGAAAATCCAGCATTCCTTTATGATGAAAATAGGTATAAAAGAACTTTACCTCAAATCAATGATAATCATATATAAAACCCCCATAGCTAATGTTACAGTAAACAGAATAAAACTGAAAGAATTCCCTCTAAAATCAAATAAGAGACAAGGATGTCCACTTGCATCAATTCTGCTCCATAATGTACTTGAAAGTAATTAGGGAAATTAAACAAAAGAGAAATGAAAGGGATATACTTTGTAAAGGAAAAAGTAAAATTATCCCTCTTTGAAGATGATACAATTCTTTTCACAGAAGGCTGACAAACTTCACCAAAGTACATTTAGATCTGATAAACAAATTTGAAAAAG
>NW_004955418.1:13698670-13769556 GCF_000276665.1 Chinchilla lanigera
GCAAAGACCTCTCTTGTCCTCATATTGGAAGAAGCAATATTGTAAACATTGCCATATTACCAAAAGGATGCACAGATTCAATTTAATCCATATTACATAACAAATAGCTGACTTCATAGAACTAGAAAAAGCAATCTTACAATTCATATAGAATGATAAAGACTCAAATAGTAAAAGGAACTCCAAGCAAAAAGAGCTACAGGCATCATAGTGCCAGATTTCAAGCTAAATGGCAAATCCATAAAAATAAAACCAATATGGCACTGGCACAAAAATAGACCATGCAACTGCAGACTCATATTTGCAAAAGGCCAGAAAAAAAGATAGTGAAAAATTGGATATCCAAGTGCAAAAGATTAAAATTAAAATCAAATCAAAATGAATCAAAGATATCAGTCATGGTGGCACATACCTGTAACTCCCAGGCTCTGGAAAGCTAGGGCAGGAAGACCTGTCTCACAATAAAAAGAAAACATTGCTGGAGACACAGCTCCATGCAGAGACATTGGGTTCAATTGCTAGCACAACAAAGGAAGAAAGAAGTGGCTCATAACCTACATATAAAACCAGAAACTTTGTTTTTTTTTTTTTTTTTTTTTCAATTGCTAGCACAACAAAGGAAGAAAGAAGTGGCTCAAAACCTACATAAAAAACCAGAAACTTTGAAATTGCTAGAAGACAACATAGAAAATCACGCTTGAAGCCACAGGCAAAAAACACTTTCTTAAAAGGACTCCAAAAGCACAGAAATTAATTTCAACAGTCAATAAATGGGATTACATCAAATTAAGAACTTTCTACCCTGCAAAGGATATAATTAATTGAGTGAAGAGACAACCTACTAAATAAGAATCTTTGCTAGCTACTCTATAGACAATAACAACAAAAAAACTCAAAAAATTAACTCCAAAGAATAAATTATCCCATCAAACATGCAAGAACAAGCTGAATAGACGTATCTTAAAATTAGATTCAAATTAAAATTACCTTGATATTTCACCTGAACCCAGTCACAAAGGCTACCATGAAGAATAAAAAGGCAAAACAGAACCAAATAAAAACATTCAAAACAGAAAAATATCTTTAATGATACTGAAACATAATGTAAATGTGACGACAGCAAGACTGATATTAGCTGACTAAGGGAACCAAAGTCAAACCCACAGCTAATAGACACAGAAATAAGAATGTGAAGAAATATAAAAGTGGGAGATCAAGACCACCTTTGGACATGCACCAACCAAGATCTAAAATGGCACCCAATAAAAACATGATCAAAAAGGTAGATGAGACACTTCCAGATGGGAGAACCAGACTCCCATGAAGAGCAACAAAAACCAAAGAAGTTTATAAAGATCTCTCAAATTCAGAATCAGAGAGTAAATGAAAATCTGCAAATTCACTTAAAGAGAAATTTCTAGTAAAGGAGGAGAATATCCATTCCAGAACCAAAAACATGAAAGAAACTACCAAAGAAACAACAGAAAGTCATCTTGGGCGAAACACCAAAAGAACTATCAAAACAACAGAAAAATCCATCTCTACTAAAGATACTATAAAAGATAATAACTGTGACTTATCTCCTATATCTTTAGCTGGAGTCCATCACTATAGAAGTAATGAGATGTGTGGACAAAATAACAGAAAATGATTCTACTCAGGATTCTGACTGCCTAACAAAATCTCTATCACCTTATCCAGAAACCTTATCACTGGGATCTTTGAACAGTAACAATAGAGTTGGAAGGCCAGTAAACACACCAAAAAACAAGGGGACAAGCTCCCTATGTGCAAGTGTAAGTTGCTCACCAATTCCACCACCTTTCCTTTTGTCCAGTCATACTCCAAGAAAGATTAAAACTGTTATGAATGGGCAAAGTGCAAATTCTGTGATACTTATACAGGGAACACAAAATTGTAACAGCTATCCAGATGTAAGCAGTTATAATTTAGAAAAACAGTTTATGGAAATTCAATCTCTACCTATCAATAAAAATCATATACAGAGCAAAAGAGAAGAAAAACATTTAGCATCTCCATTATCCATGTGTAGTGAATGAAGAGAGAAAATATGCTTTGGCATAACTCATGACTCTGTTCAGATATTAGACCTCACTCACTAACATCTTAGTTGCAGATGAATGTATAGAGAAGATAATGTAAATAATTCCAGTGAAGAGGAAATGGAAAAAGTAAGGACCATACACTTACTTCCCAAAACACTCTGTAAAACTGAAGATGTAGATCATCACACATGCAAAATGTTCAAAAGTTTATCTCCATTATCAACAAATGATTGCTTCATTCCTGAGAACTGGAAAAATCACCTTCCGGGGAAAAGGCATGATTTGTGAGAAATTCAATTCCCAGTTTCAGAGGAAGACTGATATCCAACATAAAACTGACAGATTATTGCCAGAGATATAGCTCAGTGGCACAAGAGCCTGCCTGGCAAGCACAAGGTCCTGAGTTCGATCCCCATGAACCAAAACAAAAACAAAAAAATATAAAAAGAAAGCACAAGACAGATTATTTTACCAAGCAGTCTTGGAAAACAGTTCAACAGCATGTGAAGAAATGAACCATCAAATTCAGGAGTACAGGATTAAAAAGCCTTGATAAATTCCTGATGAACATCAGGGAAGAGCTAGAGAATTCTCAAAAAGATTCACAGTCTTTAGAAGATTTGGAGAAGGAATATGTGGACTTTTGGGAAGAGCTTGGTCAGCAGTTCAGAGAGTATCAGAGAAGTAAAGAACAGAGGCTTCATCTTGTGAAAACTTCACTGTGTAAAAATGTCTCCTATAAAACTGATTATGAAGAAACTATTTTTACATCAGAGGTGGGTTTAATGAAAGACAATTTGAAAATGCTGCAAGAAAGACTTCTTATGGAAATGCAGGAAGAGGAATTTCTTAATGTACATGGAGGACTGATGTCATTATTCATGGCTCATGATAGAAATGGTGAGTGAAATCTAGTTGTTATGCATATTTCTAATTATTATTTTTTGTGTGCAACTAAGGAAACAGGAGTATCCATAAAAAAATACATGTTACCCACGCAAGTGTATCTCTGGAGGACCCCCCAAATTCACAGACATGTCTTCTTACAGATCAGATAGAACCACTATAACAGTATTGTGTCTGCACAGTACTATTTTTTCTTTCATAGAGAAAACATTTTGGAAAACCAGTAAATGGAGCTGGCTTATTTTTGTTGTAATAATTGATTATAATTACAAAACTAGTTCAATGAATTTTATTATATAATATACATAAAATTTTGTATAGTTTTGGATGAGTATATTATTAAAATGTACTTAATGGTTCAGAATATGTAAGTAATAAAAGTATAGCCACACTTAGAAAGGGGAGAAAGTCCCTCATTTAAAATATTTACCTGAGTGGTAAATCAGTACTTTCAGCACATTTTGGAGGTAATTCATTCAGTTATGGCTCCAATGTATTAGCAGACTAAATGGCCTAAAATCATTAGTATATTGCCTAAAATATTTTAATTCAATGTAGAAGTTTTAACTCATAAGCAAGCTATTTGTCAAGTACATTTTAAGCTCCTAGTTTTCATTGTAATATTTTTCTGGATCATTTTATAAAAGTGAATATTTGATTTGCTTTACTATATTAAAGTTGAAATAAATTGTACTTTACTTGATTATAAAAACACACAATGTTGGTAAGGACATGGGGAAGAAAGGAACTCACCCACATCCATGCTGAAAAAAAATAACACTGACTACTTCTGCAGGAAACGTACTATAGATTTTGATGAAGAGACACTGTAGAAAGGTAATATATATCAATATGGGTTTTAGGGTCAGACTAGTCTGCATTTGACTTCTAACTATAAATTTTTAACACCATGATTTTGAGCCAGTTGTTCACCTTTGGATTTTTACCCCTATAAACGCAATATTGATATTGATAACTGACAAGGTTTTGCTGAGAAATAAACATCGTAAAAATCCCAGGACATGACAAGATTTACCTGATAGTTAATCATGTTTCTGAGAGTGAAAGAAACCTAAATGTTTTTTGTTCTAACTTTCCTTTCCGGACTCTTCACTCACTTATAAAAAAGGAAAATGATATAGAG
This sequence comes from Chinchilla lanigera, assembly GCF_000276665.1. Classification (NCBI taxonomy): domain Eukaryota; kingdom Metazoa; phylum Chordata; class Mammalia; order Rodentia; family Chinchillidae; genus Chinchilla; species Chinchilla lanigera. The sequence continues at coordinate 13,702,787 of NW_004955418.1, forward strand.
TGACTTGCTTGAGAAATACAAGGATGATAGTTACAGAATATTCTTTAACACACACACACACACACACACACACACACAGACACACACACATATACACACACACACACACACACACTCGCTAAAACCTTTCATAACCTTTCCAAGAGGCAGAATCTTACCTTGTATTTCCTATTTCACTTAATATAACACTTCTGAAGATAATTGGCATTTACTTCCAATCTGAAAAGTAAAAGTTAAGTTTACTTTCTAAAATTGTAGCTAAAGTGAAGCCAAAAGCAAAAATTGTTTTTTCTGATAATTTCATCTAAGCAGTCATATCTTATGGTTTATGTAAATAGTATTCTTACAATTGCAACATTCTGTGTAATACAATTCAAATCACAGGATAATTGTTACTTTAAGTAATGTATTACTGTGGAAATGTAATCATTGTAAAGGGTGAAGAATACATTAGGAAGCAATTGAGTTTAATTGCATCCTTGGGACCGCTTTGTTGTGCCTGCAGCTGTTTTTTTGCATAAAAAAGCCAAGGTCTGAGATGTATTTTTTCAGTTGCTACTAAAATTGTAGAGTGATTCCATGGCCAGCCTTCAACTACTGAATAATATTTAGAGAAGAAAAGTCTTTGAAATGAATGTGTCTAAAACACTGAGATTTTACCCAGCAACAATAGGACAAAGTTCGATTGTTCTTTGTTTGGTTTTCCTCTCATCCCTTCCAATCCTGCCCTCCATGATATGCAGCGGGGGTATCAAGCTGTATTAGTACTGAGCAGGAGTCAGGGGAGTGTAGACCTTATGTATAATTTTAGAAACACAAATATAAAGAGACTACAAACAAATTGTATTGAATTTCAGCAGTGTGTACAAAAGAATTGTGCATTGATAGATCAATACAGCCCATGTAAAAAAAATTCTACAGATTTCCTTTGTTAGTAGGACCCTAATGTACAATCTTCCTCCTAAAAGCCTAAGGCGTTCTGGACCCATCAAATAGCTCTCAACTTGCCACTTTCAGGAAAATGCAAGAAGCTGTTAATCTGCCAGGAGGTACAGAGAAGAGTCTGTGCAGCTAAGCAGATTTTGCATGTGAGAGTAAACCGAAGGAAAAAATCCATCGAGAGCAGAGCAGACCTGAGCACTGGGTCCCCTGGTGTCTCGCTCGCTGGTCTGCACACCTGTGCATTGGACTGTTTCATGGGGGAAAATAAGCTTGTTGAGCACCAGCTCCAAATCTCCAAAAATCAAAAGTTAATATCCCAAAAATGTTTCCCAAAGAATAACAACTACGTTTAAAAACTTGTCCCAGACTTTACAATTATTTGGGGAAATGAGAAAGAGCTGCTGCTTCAAATCAACCTGTTCATAAAGCAGAAAAATAATGAACTCTATGTAGTGGATAGTTATTTGCCTTCTCATCAGTAAGACACAAATGTACTGCCAAAACATTACTTTTCTAAGTACAAGGAACTATCAAGAATGCAGCACTGTTACTGTATTAAAAGAGTTTTACATGAAAGACTGGCAAGGCCTTGACCTGCGTGCCCTTAATATTCTCAGTTTGACCAGACTTTAGGCAAGCTTCTTCCTCTCTAAAAGCCCTTGACCTCTCTTTTCTTCTATCACTTACTTTAGAAAGCCAGAACCTGCAAATGCTTTCTCTGTCTCTCTGAAATGTGGACAAATCTTCTAGCCTTTTATCAGTTTTCCAACCCAGGAGTGTTTTTTTCCAAGGACATAGGAGGTTACTCTTGAAACACAGAAACCTAAGGACATAGCGTCCTATCACCCAATCACTGGGAGAGAGTAGAAGCCTAATTTCCCAACTTCTTCTAAGCATCAGTGAATACAAATGGTCTAATCACATCCACCAGCTTCCTCCCTAAAATTCTCTAACATTTTTCCATAATTCGTAAGAGTTGAGTTGAATCTCCCTACAGCAATAGGGATAATTTTTTCAGGTCTCTTGTTTGTTCATGTTTTCTTTTAAACATCTTTAAAGTTTATTTTCACAATCATCTTGGGTATTTTATTTCTTGGTTGCTTTGTTATGTCCACTGCAATATTTCAACAACATGAGGGTTCCATAGAAATTGAACAGCTGAGAGCTTTCCATATGTTTGAAAAGTTGACAACTATCAGTTGCAATAATCTGAATGGAGATGAGCAGTTAGGAGGTTGAATCACAAGTTGCAAAACATGGAATGTAATGTATGTATACTTGGCAGCCTTAGATTTGTAGCTCATTCATAACTTAAAATCAGCTAGATGTGACCCAACTGTCTGGAGTTACTGTGGAATGAATTGTGAATACTACATGGCTAGCAGCATCATGTTTTGGTTTGGGGGAAGATTCTTGTTGTTTTGTTTTTGTTTGTTTGTTTGTTTGTTTGTTTATTTGTTTTTGTCTTTTTGAGAGAAGTTCTTGCTGTGCAGTTCAGGCTGGCCTTGAGCTCACTTTCTACTCCAGGCTGGTCTCAAACTTGCAATGATCCTCCTGCCTCAGCCTCCTGAGTGCTGGGATTACAGGCATACACTACCACACCTGGCCCTTAAATTCTTAAGATTAATAAATAACCAAAGTTTCTTTTCTTTTATAATAAAAAACATGGTATTTTTATACAGTGAAGTGCTACTCAGGTATAGAGAAAGATAAACTAGAGGCTTTTATAGGTAAACAGATGCAACTACAGACCATACAAAGAAATGAAATAAATCAGACCTACATGTGTAAACATTATATTGTCTCCCTGCTGTAAGCATCTGAAAAAGTAAATAAGATCCAAAAAGTATGATAGATATTGTTAAAGGGAAAGAAACTCCACAAAAGGAAAGAACTGCTGGGATTGGGGAAAGGAGAAAAGAAGAAAGGGAAAATATATATGTATATATACATAAGATAGCTAAGATAATTGTACTACTAATTTCTATTAGTTCACTGAAAGGAACATTTAGTGCTTATTTTATTTGATCAATTTTGTGTGCTTTTATCTGTTAATCTGAGCAACTACTTTGACGATAACAATATTCAATAAAATAACCATTCTTAATTTCCTATCATCTTGTTTTGAAATTCTGTGTCATTTTTATTGTTTTTTTATTCTCTTCAAAGTAATTTTAAACAGAAAAAAATAAAAATAACAATAAAACAAATTTCTAAACAGACTAATAGGAGAGTAACAATAATTAATACATTGCATATTGTTATATTCATAGTAGTTGTTAAGAGTACAAGATATAGGTATGAAATATTGTCCAAAAAAGTATTAACACAAAACTTTCTTTTCAATGAACTAAGAGAAATTAGCTATATAACTATCTTAACTAGCTTGTGTGTATATATATGCGGGTTTTTTCTTTTCCCTTCTTTCCTTTCCCCTTTCTTCCATCACAGTTTTTCTTTTTCTTTTGAACAATGTCTTCCTTTTTCACTATATTTACTGTATACTTTGGATCTTATAATGTGACTGTTAGTGACTAAATTTATCGAACCCCAGTTCTACACAAACCAACAATCCTTTCCAGATCTGTCACTTAAGAAGACTTCTGCCTCTGTATGTGAGCTACGTGACACCAAAGCAGAGCAGGTGGTATCTAAGCAAAGTCAACCCTAAAAATAATAAACATTTGGCCTTTCCTGTCCTCATAAAAATTTTTATGAAGACTGTCATTATTTAGAACTAAATGTTGGTTAAATTTTCCTTTTAAAAATAAAATAGCAAACACAAACCAGTATAAAAAACAACTTCAAATCAAAAGGCAAAGTTAAAGTCCCTTCAATTCTGATAGCCAACTCCCTGGCCACGGGACATAGAGAAAATGAAGGGAGCTGAGATACACAGAGTTGGGCAGGAGCCACAGACTTTGGAGAGAACGCCTTACAGGGGGATGAGGCAAGTGTCTCCTGGTTGGGAATCAGAGAGAAGGAGCTAGAGGAGAAAAAAGCAGTTTCTACAAACCATGTCCGAATTAAGCAAAGAAACTCTCATACCTCTAGTGTAATCCCTTTGCTGAAGTTACATAGCTTCACATCCTTGTCCAAAACCAAAAGAACAAGTTCTTTCTGAAGTTGCTACTGTTGCATGCCACATTCCTGTCACAAGTGGTCCTCATAAGTCTTTCCCAAAGATGACTTCGAATCTATAAAATGATACAGCAGGACTAACAGGCAATTTCACTGAAAAATTGCGGAGGTTCAAAAACAATGCCCTGTATTATTGGAAACTGAGGTTCCTCACAGAATACTGAAAGCAGGAAAAACTGAAGACCTCATATTTTGACAAAAACTTCAATAGAAATGTAGAGTGATATAATATGATTCTGTGATCTGAAACTTTTCAAAGTAATGCAAAGTAAAAAAAAAAATGAATGCAATAATTCTCATTTCAGGGAGCCCTTTTCTAGGTAAATGATGGAATAAATCAACTGAGTTGATGTAATAAATACATTAAATTTCATATAGAAAAAAGATTTCTTAAAATCTAAAATTGTGGATTACTAAGATTCATTCTAGGATTGATAAATTTAAGTGGACACTACTGCAGTTTGGATACTTGTAATTTGAATCAATTCTCCTAATTTTTCTTAGGCATATTGAAGTATGACATCCACAGTGTTAAGGGGGAGAATAAAAACTATCAGGTACAATGGGAAAATTTTGCTTATTTATAAACTGTAACCACTCTTCTCCCAATAAATCAAGGCTTCTTTTTCTTACTTAAACATCACCACATCAGTTTCTAAGCTATTTTGGTAGTATTTTGAGTATCTCCTTATGACATTCTTTTTTTCTGAGAATATCTGATAGATGTAACCAAAATTAAGTACTGCATCCTTTAAATATTTTCTGGGAAAATTACTTAAATAGTAGTACCGATTTCAAAGAGATAACAAATATATGAAGAAAAGGGCAAAATATGCCAGCAATCCACTAATTCATACACCAAATATTGAATGAAATAGAAGAAATGTATTTTATACACCATAATTTGAGAAGAGAAAATTTTATGGATATGTAAAAATCAACCATTACCATAGGAGAACTTAGGGCATAATCAAAGGAAACTTCACTGTATTGGTTGGTCAGAATGACTACAAGCTAATACTATTTGAACAGTCTATGAAATTTTGATGAAATTTTAGAAGCAGTCTTCATTGCCAAACCAGTGCTATGTTTGCTAGAACAGGAAAGTATGCCAAGATAAATTGTGTTCTGCAAAAGAATGAAAAAAAGTCAGCCATTTATTTATGGGGTATACTGTCAATAAAAGCAAAATTAAATTAAACATTGAAAATGTTAATAATTCAAATGAAGTCCATTCATAGAGACAAATGTGAGTCAAATAGAACTGGGAGAGATGGCAATGGAAAGAGAGAAAGTAGTTTCATGTTCCCACTGAAAGACTGTGGGGATTAAGGAAAATAGTGTAGACTTAGTACCTGGTGCAATGGGAAATTGATGAAGAATTTCATGACAAAGAAACCTGCTTTGACAGTAATAGCGAGACAGGTAAAAGTGTGTCATCCTGGAAATGGGAAGTCAAGTGAAAATGAGGTACCAGAAGCCATGCTAAAGATGATGAAGCCTATTGTATAGAAAAAAAACAGAGAGGAAGGTTCAGGGACAGGAGCCAATAAAGTACAAAGCAGTTGTAATGCTTCCTTGGGAAAATAGCAAAAGCTACAAGATAAACAGGTATTTCCTGAAAAAGTAATTAGTGGTATATTGAGTGACAATAAGTGTAATTTAATAAATGTACTTAATGCACATAAAATACCAGAAATTCATGTTGGTGTTAGAAAGGAGCAAAAACAGTTGTCAAAACCTCATCATTGGCTGCACTGGAGCAACGGTGACATTCTCAACTGTGGATGGAAATCTACATTGTAACCTTCACACACTGAATAGTGGTTTTCCTGTGACTTAATCCTAATGTCATCTACTGCTTGAAAAATATTTGTTGTTGGCTGCCAAAACGAAGGCATTTTCAAAGCAATTTTAAGCCTCTCAAGCTTGCTAAAAAATTGAAGGTTAAAGTCAATAGAATTTGCATTTATGAAGATTAATAGGCATGGATGTGGGTTTTTCAAAATGTTTCTATCTGTCTCAACCCAAGAAAATGAGAAAAATGAGACATTAAACTGAGTCTTGCAGTCCACCTCCTCTGTCATTTATGACACCTGATTCCGTGTCTTGCAAAATTGGAGTGCAGTTTCAAAAAACATTTAGGTGATGGTTGGAGAAAATATTAAATGGTGCTGTTATTCACATGAGTGTCAGCACCAAATAGTACAGTAATGCTCTGCTCCTGCATCTGTGCATTTCCTCCCCCCAGTTGCTATCAACCAGGAAAAATACAAGAGTGAAAATTTTGCTGCATCCTATTCAGGGCGTTCTTTAAGGCCCATTCACAAGGGTTACATTTTCCTTGTTGCAATATCATATTAGTTCCTTGTTGCAATATTAGTTACTCAAAAGAAACTAAATCCCTTGGAAGCTATTTAAATTATCTCTGTCCAAAAGAGGTATTTTTGGTCTCTAGTATTAGAAAATAAAAATCACTGTCTATAATATAGTATCTCTCAGTTTCTTATCAGAAATAACAGTCCTTGGGGCTGGGGATTTAGCTCAGCTGCAAAAAGCGCCTGCCTGGCAAGCGCAAGGTCGTGAGTTCGGTTCCTGGTACCGGAGAAAAACCAAAAAAAAAAAAAAGAAAAAGAAATAACAGTCCTTTATGAAGCTTTTTACATAGGGCCTTGCCAAAATTTAAAGACCACAGTTTTATTTACCGTGATAAGTGACCACAGCCTTGACACAGGTTTGGGGCAGTGGACAAGAAAACTAAAAAATACCACATTGTTTCCATAATGGATGCAGTTTTAAACACCTGGAAATCTTTGACATCATGATTAGAATGTCTGTTGACTTTTTGGTCATTGACAAATGCATTGTGTGTCAGATTTGATGAAATATCCTAAGATTAACGCTGCAGTGATATCCAGCAATAACTTTCCAACATCTCCTTGCATTTGTGACCCAGTGAGAAATTAATATAGCAAGTGTCCGACTTACAAACAAGTACCGTTTGGAAAGGATGCTCTTGAGTCAGATTCGTTCATCAGACAAAGTGAGTCTTATATATCTTTGAAACTATATAAAATATAAAGCATAAGAAAGCCAAATACAAATACTGTAAATAAGCTATTTGTACTTCTACAATTACTTTAAAATAGTGTACAGTACAGTACAAGTGTAAATAAACTCGGCCCAATCTCTCAATTATTTTCACTTTTCTTTCCATGGTTCTTCCTTTACACTTCCTGACAGCCCCAGCCCCATCACCCTGGTTTTTCTCTTGCTTCCGGACATCCTGGGCTCTGAGTGAGCACTGTACCGCTGTACCCTACGGCGCTGTCCAGCACACACGCAGCTGCACCACCGCCTCATGCCCAGCTACTTCCGTGTTTGTTCGCATCTACAAATGTTGGTAAGCAAGATCAGTTCCTATCTGTGAAAGTTTACAACTAGAATGTTTGAAAGTCAGAGAGTTACTGTATGGGACATGAGAAAAGGGAGGAAATCCTCATAAGACGTATGAAATTTATATTTAGGATGGGTTAGCCGTGGGATCAGTGGCAAAATCTTTGCTTGGTGAGTTCTTTGCATGACTAGTAATTCATTTAAAATGCTACTTTCACCTTCAGCTGGGTGCAAATGCTAATTCTTTAGAGATAGGTATGGCTTCTTAGGTAATTAAACAGTTTGTTTCATTTAATGTTTGGGGGGAAAACAAATGCCTGACAGTGTGAAGGTAGCAACCTTAATTACTATTTCTAGAGTCACTGCAAATCACTTGTGTGACCATTCTATCTTAATTATATAGCAGAATGAAATGGTACCACTGCCCAAGACAGAATGTTTGCTGTAAAACCTGCCACAGAGGGAGATGAAATACTAAAGCCAGCACCACACTAATGGATCAGACACCAGCTTAAGAATCCAGAAACCGTTTCTGTTTAATCTATTCCCCTTATTACCTTTCAGGGCCAACACTCCCTCTGCTGTAAAAGGGAAATTATTACGTTTTCAGTCTTTGTAAACTACTGTGCAAACAAAACAATCAAAATAGGTAGCTTTTTAGCTTCTTTTAACAGAAAACTATTTTTCCAATATAAATGTTTAAAATATTTAGGTGATAAATAGGTGAAAGTTACTATTTATTAAGGTGAATAGCAATTTGATCTGTGGATTTTTTTTTACTATCAGGAATCAAACTCAAGACCTTGCACTTGCCAGGCAGGCACTGTGCCGCTGAGCTATATCCTCAGCCCCAATTTTGTGGATTTATTGACTTACAGGTTATAAGTGATTTTCTTAATTAAAAAATATTTATAATTTTAAAGGTTTCATTTTATACAACTTTGGAGGGTGATTTTTTTATTACTACAGAAAAATCTTGATTTTGCCCCCAATACACTTGGTAAGGTGTTCATAGGCCTATGAAACAGGTGGTCACCAGGTGCAGTACCTCTAGGAAACGGAATTGGTACTGGGGAAATTTGCTTAGGCAGGTGGTCTATAAGTAGAGGTGGTCTCTTCTGCAAATTTCATTTGTGTTGTAATCTCAATAGCAGAAAACTCAGGAAATATTCAGTGGAGTTATATTTTTAGGGAAGTGAAATAGGAGTATTCTTTTAAAACATTTTTAAAACTCCCAAGGAGACAAAGCTTGTAGATGCATTGGAACTTAGATGCCTTGAATGTGGGACAAGGTTTTGTGATCCTTTTGTGAGCCATAAGGTGTCTGCACCTCTGACCTTTAACATTTTACAACTGGAAAGAATCCTAGAAATGCTTAATTGAACATCTTCATTTTCAAAATGTAGACAATGAGTTTCAGAGAGAGTAAAGAACTTCCTGATAACCTCAGTGAGGTTCAAGGGACATAAACATGCTTGAAGGGACATAAACAATGCCTGTAATTCTGGCAACATGGGAGGCTGAGGTAGGAAGAGTTTGAGCCCAAACTCAAAAATTTAATAACAGTCTCAAAAAAAATTAAAAAGGACTGAGGATATAGTTCAGTGCAAAGACCCTGGGTTTAATCCCTGGTCTTACTGCCCCATCCCCCCAAAGCATGGAATTTCAGTCTAAAAATCTTGTCACTATATCACTATGTATACGAAGCTATCCCTCCTCCCCTGAAAAAGCAATGGATATGTTGAATTATTTTTACAGACTATTAGATTACTTCTAGCATCCCTTCTCATTTCTAAAATTGAGCATTCCCACTTTTAAAACATACCAAGACTGGAGAAGTCTACAGAAAAAGTATTTTTAAACTTCAATTTAAGTCAAAAATGAAAGAGAAAGCATTTGCTTGTACATCTATCTCAGATTGCACGGTCAATCTTTAACATTTACCCAGAAGCATTTATACTCAAGGTGATCTTTTGTTTACTATTCCTATTTGCAAAAGCTACTCTGTTTAACATTTTCAGTTATCCATAATAAAAGCACATTAAGCTAAGTAATAAAATGCCATCATTGAAGTGACAAGAATCTTCACCACCTGAAGTTATAATGCTTGCTCCCCTACTAACAGGGATGTTGTGAGGATTAATGAGATATTTAGAAAACACTTTCTGCATACAGGGAAAGGAGACTCATAAATGCAAAGGAGAATGACAGTAGTTTATCTCCCCTACCAACAGAGGAAAGCATGTCTAAACAGATGGACATACAGAGGTGTCGAGACACGTCTGTTAGCGGAAGCTCAGGATAAAAGGCTTCTAGAGAAAAGAAATATATCTGAGGCCAGGAAGAGTCTATTCTTCAAGCTTCTGTTAGGGTGACTGGGGATCTTTGTTTTCCAGGCACTGCACTGTTTCTCTGGGTGCCAGAGTTGCAGTGCAGAAACAGCAGCAGCTCTAAGAGAAACAGGACAGGTGATCATCCTACGTGAAGGACAGGGTAGTTAAGGTCCAAAATGTCTTCCAAAAATCTCATGGGTTCAGAGGTGGGACTTTGGGAAAGTGATTAGATCGTGCTGACAGAACTGAATGCTCTGTGGGAAGGTGGAGTTCAGTCGGAGGACGTGGGTCCCTGGGCCTTCGGAGGGTGTATCTCACACCCTGGCTCTGGTCTTCTCTCTCTGCTTCCTTGATGCCATTGAACTGAGCAACTGCCCTCTGCCACATCCTCCCAATATGCCATTCTGCCTTGGAGCCAGCCCACCACAGACCCCAAACCCTGAGCCCTTGAGCTTAAATAAACCTCTCCTATGTAAGTTTTAGGCATCAGGAATCTTGTGCCATCAAGGGAAAGATGACTAATACACAAGACTTTTCTTTTTTCTTTAAAACAGTTGCTACTTTATTTTCAGCTCAGATAACTTCACTTTCTAACATCCTAATTCAAACTGAGTCATTTAATATAGCAAGATGATGGCACATTTTGGGCAGGAGTTTGTGGCAAAAAATGTAATGCATAAGAGTGAGTTTCATCTTTGTTTCCCAAGACTGGAACCTTGGAACATGCATCTTCGGGGACACTCTTGTGAATGAGGGGAACTGCACTGTTATTTCAGTCCAGGCAACGCTACCTAGCTTAACTGGTGCTTCAAGTGCCCAGCGCCACCGTGGACTGTCTGCTGACATTGAGAAGTTCATGTCAATTTTAGCATCATTTCCAGCAATAGCATGAATTGGTTCACACCTAAACCTGTGCTCCTCAAGGTCAGATAGCAGAAATGATTTCCCAAGGGGAAAAAGTCCTCAAGGCTCCGTGGGCTGCCTAACCATGAGTGGGACAGAGGAGCTTTCAGAATGAACTTTGTCAAGCACGATTCTCAACAGCTTTTGGAAGTGTCAAAGTACTTTTTCTTCTATCAATCATGGGCCCCTTTTTGATCTTTGCTTTTCCTTCCCTTCCTGTCTTTTTACTCTCTATTTCCTGTGAAACTCTGATGCTTAAGTAACTACAAAAACGAATGGCATGTAAAACAGTAGTAAAGTATTTTATAATATTTTAGAACACTGACTTCTCTTTTCATTAAGAAAGTTCTAATGCTGAAGATAATAGAAAGAAGAATCTGAGAGGTAGATAAGAGATTCTGCAAAAGTAAATGTCATACAACTCAAAGTACAATTCTATTTTAAGTAGAATTGCATTAGCAATTCCTTTTCTTTCTTTTTTAGAAAATACAGGAACATTGAAAACTTAAGTGGTCCAGAGAATTCTTACCCTTTTGTGGATGCAGGGACAACAGTGAAATCAAACAATAAAAAATTCATATTTATCCCCTTATCCTGTTATTAACATTTTCTTTTTATAACACTATAAAAATAGAAGCTATATTCCCTCTTTATGTATCTAAATTTGTCAGGTCAATTTGACAAACCTCATATTATGAGAAAAGTAGAAAATAGCTTCAAAACTTTAATTCATAGTGACCTTGCTCTATAGCAATTGATCATTCACAAATAAAAATAATGAAAGTCTTCTACCCAGCCATCCAATCCTCATTTTAGTACACTATTCACTAAATAGAGTTACTGCTACTTTCTTGCCTCTAGCCTCTCTTTCACTAATGCTATTCAGTTGCACTGCTACCTTTCTTTTTATTTTTTGAAATACAATGTCTGTACAACTTTATGGCAAACATGGTAATTGCCACATGTACATATTGTGCAATAATCAAATCAGGGCAATAAGCATTTCCATCCTTTCAAACATCATTTTATTTGGGAAATTTTGTGCTTTTAACTCATTTTGAAATGTATCATAGATCATTTTATATATAGTTACCCTGTGCTCTGTAGAAAAACTAAAACCAATTTCCTCTCTCTAACTGTGTTTAGTACCCCATATTGAACTAATGGGGGAATTTTTTATAAGGGGAGGGGCTTCTATTCCTTGTATAGATGTCTCCATCTTTGCCTCTGTCTCTGTCTCTGTCTCTGCCTCTGCCTCTGTCTCCGTCTGTCTGTCTATCTCTGTCTCTGTCTGTATGTCTCTCTGTGTCTCTCTCCCCTACCCTTACCAGTCCCTAGTGACCAATAGTTTGTGACTTACTACAATTGAGTGAGAACATGTAGTATTTGTCTTTTGGTGTTTTACTTATTTTGCTTAAAATAGTGACCTCCAGTTCAATGTGTATCTCTGTGAGTGACAGGATTTCATTATTGCTCGGGATCAATAATATTCCGATGTGTGTGTATATGTATGTATGATATTTTCTTTATCCACCCATTATAGACATCTATGCTGATTCCTTCCATCTTTTACTTATTTTGAGTAGTGTTGCAATTAATGTGAGAGGGCAAGTATCTTTTCTGATATAATGACTTCCTTTCTTGGAATATATTCCCAGTAATGGAAATTCTGGATCATGAAGTAGTTGTAATTTTAGGGTTTGGGCCATAAAAAGCTCATTAACTTTCCTGTAATGTTTATACCACTTTATATTTGAACTCTCAGTATATAAGACTTTCTCTGCCTCTGTATTCTCACTAGCATTTCTTATTTTATATCTTTTTTTATACTGGTCACTGTAATTAGAGTAAGATGATATCTCATCATAGCTTTTATTTGCAGGTTTCCTGATGTTTAGTGAAATGAAATATCTTGTCCAATACAATATTTTGTCCTTTATTTGTTGGCCACTTATATGGCTTATTTTGTAAAGTAGCTATATAGATCTTTAGTCTAATTTTAGTTGAATTATTTGTTCTTTTGAGGTGTTCAATTTTGTAATTCCTTGCATATTCTGGATACTAATCTCTTGTTGGTGGAGAGATTGCAAGTGCCTCCTCCCATTCGGTAAGTTGTCTCTTGACGATGCTGATTATTTTCCTTGTTATACACATGCTTCTTAGTTTCATATAATATCATTTCTCTGTTTATACTTTTGATGCCCGTGCCTTTGGAGTCCTACTTTAAGGAAAAAAAATCATTGCTCACACTAATGCCTCGAAGTGATATCCCTATGCATCACTGAAGCAATTTTATATTTTCATGTTTAAGTATCAGGTTTTTAGCATGGTGGTGCTGCACGACTGTAATCTCAGCACTCAGGAGGCTGAGGCAGGAGGATCGTTGTGAGTTCGAGGCCAGACTTGGCTACAAAGTGAGCTCAAGACCAGCCTGAACTGCATAGTGAGACCCTGTTTCAAAAAGTTAAAAAAAAAAAAAAAAGGAATTGGTTTTTTACCAATTTTGAATTCACTTTTCTGTACAGTGAGAGGTAGAGATCTAGTTTTGCTATTAGGTATAGGTGTATCTAATTTTGTCAATAGCATATATTAAAGAAACGTGTCAAGTTGGTTGCATAAGCATGGATTAACTTTTTAGATTTTTTCCTGTTTAGTGTGTCTGTTTTATTCTTGTACCATGATATTTTGTTACTATAACTTTTTATTATATTTTGAAATCAGGTATTATGATGCATCTAGCTTTGGTTTTCCTGTTGTTTGTTTGTTTTATTTTGCCAAGGATGACTTTAGCTCTCCAATTTTTGTTTCACATGAATTTTAGAATGTCTTTTTCTATTCTGTGAAGAAAGTCATTGGTTTTTTATGGGAATTGCATTGGATCCATAGATGGCTTTAGGTAGTTAATCATTTTAACAATATTAATTCTCCTGATCCATGAATATGGTATACACTTCTATTTCATTGTGTCCTATATGACAGCAGTCTTCAACATTTTGGGGATCAGGGATGGGTTCCCTGGAAGATAATTTTTCCATGAAGAGGGAGGGGGTAGGTTAGGAATGCTTCACAGGAGCGCAGTTCACAGAGTGTGCATGATCTTGTGAGAATCTGATGCCTCCACTCATCTGACAATAGGAGGAACTTGGGAAGTAATTCCAGCAATGGGGAGCAGCTCTAAAAGCACAGAGGAAACTTTGTTTGCTTGCCTACTGCTTATTTCCATGACCTGGAGTTTGGGATCCCCTGGTATATAATTTCTTTTGTTGGTGTTTGCATTTTCTTTTTATTTCATTTTCTTTTCTTTTCTGTTAAAGAGAATAAAAAATAACAAAATAACAATGACACAGACAAAAACAAAACAAGACAAAAACAATAAAAATGATGCAGGGTTTCAAAACAAAATGATAGGAATTCACAGTGGTATTTTTTATTCTCTTTAATTGTTTGATCAATCTTGCATTCTTGCATCTGGTGATCTGCACAACTTCATTGAAGATAACAATATGTCTGCATTTTCTTACTAGAGATCTTCCACGTCTTTGGTTAAGCCTCTTTCTAAATATTTTATTTTTGTAGCTATCATGAATGGAATTCCTTTAATAATTAATTTTTCTGAAAATTATTGTATATGCACTTGATATTCTGCAACTTCATTGAATTTATCAGTTCTAACAGATTTGTGATGACATATATAGTTTTATATATGTGCAATATGTTGTCATTCACAAATGAATAATTCAATTCCTTTTTTTCCAATTTGGATGTCTGGTATTTCTTTCTTTTGTGTAATTGCTCTTGCTAAGACTTCTAGTCTCATTACATAAGAGTGGTGAAAGTAGACATATTTGTCATGTTCCTGATTACTAATAAGCATTATCTGAAGTCATCAGGTCTGGTATCTTAGTTACTTACTTGTTGCTGAGGCCCATTACCTGACACCCAAAAGTGAAGTGAGGAGAGGTTTATTTTGGCTTGTATTTCAGTCCATAGTTAGCTGACCTCAAAGCAAGTTGACACAGCACAAAAGGCTGAAGAAAAGCTGCTCATGACATGGTAACCAGGAAGCTAAGAGAGAAAAAAGGACCTAGGGAGACACATAAACCCTTCTGAGTCACAGCCCTGGTGAGCTGCCCCCTCTAACCCAGCCTCCCAACAGCAACACAGCTGTACTACCCCATAACCCAGTCATCTCCCCAAAGCCTCATCTATGACCACATGAAACTTTGAGGGAACATCTAGCTATAACCATAACATAGTGACATTTTTATGATGTTAATTTCAGCCCTCTTTACATATATAACTTCGTACATTTCCTGCTCACTTGATCATAAGGAAAATAGTCTTCATATCTTCCTACTGCTCTTAACTAAAGCCAGAGATAAAAACTACAGTGAAATACCCAAACACAAGGTCCCCATTTGAAAGTTAATACAGCAACACCTTATTTAATAATGCAAGCCAAAGAAAAACATGTGAACTATTTACAAAATATGAATAACATTAATATATAATTTCATAGTTTGAGAATTTCTTTAATAAACATAAAAATTTTTTCAATTTAGACATTCAAGTTATTAAAGACAATTTAAGTGTAGACATGAACATTTGCAATTCTAGGTCTAGGAATTTGTTTCCAAGAACTAGAATGGTCAAATGAGGAATATCAGCAGTTGCTTGGAAGCCAGAGGATGCTGATAAGAGCAGAATTAGAAAATTATGAAGTCCAATTAGAACAAGAGGGAATCCGAAGAGCTAAGTGGAAGCTGTGTCATTATTACTTTGCAACTGATAGTAATGGAGGTCAAGAAGATGAGGGGTGAAAAGTGAATGAAATATCACAGCTAGTGTGTGACGGTGAGAATGAAGATGCATTAAACATAAGAAGAAAGGAAAAAGGAATAGGATAGCAGAGTTGGCAAGGAAAGGGGGAGGAGGATGCAGAATGCATTCCAGAGGTTTATTTCCCTCCTACTATGCACCTTTGGCTGATTTTCTCAGCAAAACATTTGAGAAGAGAGAAGCTGATAGAGATGTCTACACATAATGATTGCACAAAATATAGCTGTGCATACCCTAAATAAAATACACAGTTCAAATTCTTATTAAAAACTGGGAATAAAAAATACTTTTATTGTAGCTTTCTTTAATTGAATTTGATGATATATAACTATGAAAATGAAACTAACCCAAGTTATTAAAACAAGAAAATTTATCACTATCTGCCCTCATCAATGTCTGAGAATTTCAAGACAATCAGTATAATGAGCATACATACTTTTTATGTATGTATGGCTTTTAATCTCTATTGGAGAAGGAGCTGTGAAACTAAATATTTTACTTTATTTCAAATATTTACTTCCGATAGTCCCCTGCTTTGAAAGCTAAAGTTATCCTATTGTGATTTTAATTCTCACAGTTTGATGAGATGTTTCTTACTGTACACATTAATTTTTTTTCTTCTTTCCCACCACTCTAGATTTTTCACACTAGATACATACGTTAGGCTATTTTCTTTCTTTTTCTCTTTCCTTTTGGAAACTACACAGAAAGTTCTAAATTAAACAGGAAATGATTAATGTTAATGGTAATAAATAAGTCACAGGATTTAATACATGGTTAACATTTAACAGGCTCAGTAAATCGTTGGGAACAAAAGTGGCTGGTGGAGGTGGTGGCAGCCCAACAACAGGAAACACTTCCCAGGTTCTTACTAAAGACAAATCCAGTCTAAGGTGTGCTTTGAGCACCGTTATTGCAGGAAGTTTCCATTGTGTGGAACTCTTGCACTACCCTGTATCATTACACCGTAATTCCAAGTACTTAACAAGACATGACGCTCATCTAGTTCACCCTAGTTGCAAGTCACAAAAAAAAGGAGTTTGTGCCTTTTTTGGCTATTTGCTTCCATGTTTTTGTTTCTACTGGACTTATTGTCATGTTAAAATGTTAGTGCCAGGATTTTCCTTCTCTATATAAGTGTTCCTGGATTTCATAGTTTAAAAAAGAGAAGCACAAAGACAGAAAAAATAGTGTTAGCATTTAGAACTGAAATACATTAGAGAGCCAATCAGAGACATGCAAAAACACAAGCTAGACTGTAAACCCTGTGAAAATAATGGCCATGTTTGCCTGGCACTTAGAAGATATTTTGTAATGATTACCATTACATTTGTGCATGTATATAGATATATATATATACAAATATATATATGGAAGTTTATCACTCACTTAATTCAGGCATTTTAAATAGAGAAACAGCATAATTATTCTTTTTTTTTTTTTTTTTTTTTTTTTTTGGTTTTTCTCCGGTACCGGGAACCGAACTCACGACCTTGCGCTTGCCAGGCAGGCGCTTTTGCCGCCGAGCTAAATCCCCAGCCCCATGCATAATTATTCTTATTAAACAGTCACTGAACTATTATTCATTCTGAAATTAATTTGACTTCATGTCAACATGGTTCACATAACCACAAAAACTCTGATAATTTAAGGAAATAAAGATATAATCTTGGAAAGAGGTAAACACTAGTTTAAACAAATTTAAACTGGTCTTTACAGCAATGTGCTTTTACAAGACAGTCCTTAGCATAGTAACATGTAGTATAGAAATACTCAAGTAAGACGAACTGTCTTATAATTCCCCAAATTCACTAAGGAATCTTGATGCTCTACTGAACAAAGTTTGGGAAATATTTCTCAGTGCTTTGAAGGTAAAAGTCTGAGAAATTTCAGAGATGCAGAAGTCTGTGTAATTATCATGTGAAACTTGATAAAAGAATTTTCACATTTCAAAGTAAACCATAGCAGCTATTAAATGAAGACATAAAACAGAATTGCAGTATAACCAGGTGATGATGTCTCCATACTATCCATGCAGAATGAGAGAGACATTCCTTTTATGAAATTTTCTACTAAAGTAATACCGACAAGAGAACATACAAAAATACAGAACAAGTGAAACATAGATATCACTGGATTGATAAGTGTATTTTTATATTTAATAAAGAGAAAAGAGTTCTCTTGTATTTTTGCAGGTCTGAGCCTTGTCAGTTTACCTAAGTGATTTGACCACAAATAAGTATACCAAGTAAAATTCAAGTGGCCATGATATTCTAGATTTGGAAATAGACAAGCCAGGTAACAGTACCAATTAGGAGAAGATACTTGCACCAGTATTTTCCTGTTGGAGGAAACCACATACAAGCGCAGCATTTAAAGGAAGAAAAAATCCAACTAAAATTTGGATAATCACAATAAAAATGAGAAGATGTTGGACAGAAAATTCTTTCACTTTTTAACAGTAGAGAGGGTATTTTCAAACAGAAGATGGAAATACTATCAGCAATTCAGACAAAAATGATAAAATATGAAAATATCAAAACACAGAAATGAGAGAGACATTTGTTTTTGAGTACATTTTTCTATTAGAATAATTTTAGAAAAGCAGAGTTATGTTCATGTGAGCTGCTGTGTAGCACAGAGAACACATTTAGATCAAGAAGAGCAGTTGAACACTGGGTCAGTCAGTCCTGAGACATGGGAAAGCAGCATTCTGAAAAAGTCCAATTAACAGACATTTAAAGATTGTAAAATGTGTCCTGACATTTAAGAAGCTAGCTCATTTTAAGTTTATTTTCTGTCTAATTCTTCTTCCATGACAAGAATAGAAATTCAATACAGCTATGAGACTGGGAAAGCAAACTGAATGGTAGCAATGTGAAGGGATTTGATAGAAAGATGGAAGTTTGAGACAGTACAAAGATTTGCTATCAGAAGAATAAGCAAATGGGAAAAAGCTGATTTAAAGAATTCTTTTATCAATATTTACTTTAAAAGTTCAACCAATGCCTGAACCCAAAGAGCTATTATCTTTGGGAAAGCATGATTGGAAATACAGTCATTTATATAACCACAGAAGATGAAAGATATGAAAAGGAAATTAAATTTTCAGTGAAGCAATCGTGAATCACTTTGCTATTTAAAATAATCTGAACTAGGAGAAACACAAAATATTTTTATTTTATTTTGACCTTCAGAAGTCATACTATTTGACAATAAAATGATACATAAGAGACTCAAGCTTTATCAGTGTAAAATGTGGTCTGTCTCACTGCTTTTGCTGACCATCTAATTAACATTTTTATTTGCTTTTGAAAACTTCACATTCCATTTCTGAACAGATAATAAAATATATTGGAAAGTGGCACAGTAATCTAAGACATCAGATTGATACCTGTAGGAAGAAAATTAGAATTCTAATTTAATTAGCGTGTCCTGATTTCTTTCCTCCCAGAACTTTAGAAATCTGATATTATTCCAAACTAAAGGAAATTATTTAATGGATCTTCTCTAGTCATTAATTATGTGCAACATTTGACCAGCAGAGCATTTTAAAAATTATTTAACACCTCCTCAAGATATCAGTTTCTGTGTGTGGCTTCTTTTATATTTGACAGTTTTAATTCATTTTATATTTACAAGTTAACAAGAAATAAGAAATAACTTCATCAGCCATACAATTAGCAACTGACAATCTCTAGAATTCACCCAAGCAATTAGGTTCTAGACTAAATTCTTAATTATTATATATTGGTAGTCTGTAACACTTGGGATAATTTTGTAATCCATTTATGATTGGGGGTTTTGAAACAAATTTAATCTTATTTCTATAAGATAACTCAATTATTTAAAACATACAATTAGCCAGATACAGTGGAGCATGCCTGTATCCCAACACTTAGGAGGCTGAGTGAGGAGGATCTCCATGAGTTCAAGGCCAGCTGGGGCTATATAGTGAGTTTAAGGCCAGCTTGAACTGCATAGCAAGACCTTGTCTCAAAACACACATAGACACACACACACACACACACACACACACACACGCACAACATACCATTAGTTTTAAACAGAGAAATTTGTGTGTTCAATCTTAAAACAAATCTGACAATTATCTTTGTAATCAGTCTAAAGTATGATAAAGTAGGGTACCTGATCAGGAAGTTTGGAACCATATCAAACTATTCCTAATGTGAGAGGAGCTCTAAACTACACAAACTTTAACATTAATCAAGTTGCTTATTACCTTATGATCCATTTCCTTATCCATAACTGCAGATTTTAAATCATATAAGTTATATAGATAAGGTTGTATCAATGCAAGGATAGCAGCTGAGATTATTTTTCTTTCAATTTAGTCTCAGTATCCATTTATACCAAATATATTATTTAAAGTTGGCTCACTCAAATGAAGAATGATTGCCCTATGCCAGTAAAAACAGGTAGCTTCATCAGGCTTTTCAGAGAGTGACTGGCCGCTGAGCTGAGGATGTTGACAGGTAGCCCTTGTAAGTAAAAGATCTCTCTCCTCCATCATTTCCAGGATGCTTCTGTCCTATTTGTACTCCCCAGTGAGTAATAGTAAAAATGTCAGCTGGTGGAAGACAGTGAGAATTAACCCATGGAGGTTGTAAAATCCAACCTGAGATAGCTGAAAAGGGACTGGCTGTTGAAATCATATCTCAGGATGATGTAGCAGGCCAGCTCCGAAGCAGAAAGCAGTATCTTGCAGTGAGCCAAATAAATAAGGCAGAAAATAATAGGAGCACAGAAGTGAATTTTGCAAGTGAAAAACACACTTTGTAGAAATAGGAAGTATAGGAAATTTGTGACAAATCTAAGAGCCCATCTTCATAATATTCCTTTCGAATGTGTCTACTGAATATTCAAATGCAGGTATTGATGAGTTGGTCACAAATCCACACTAGGTCTTCCTGCCAATCCTGGGTAGAACTAGGGTTCTTTGAGGTTTGCTGTGGGGCTTTGCCATTCTGCGAGGCAGCCTAGGAATATGGCGGGGGGAGGTGCAGCTAAGTGGGTGCAGACATTTTGCGCCTCTGTTAGCCACATTTTCAAGTACTGTAAAATGTTAATACTGGCTTGGCAGCTTCACAAATTAAAATAGAATTGAATGATCTAGTTCTTATTTGTCAATGATCTTAACAGATTAGAAGTTACAAGTACAGGTCAAAGTCCTGGAGTTA
This sequence comes from Chinchilla lanigera, assembly GCF_000276665.1. NCBI lineage: Eukaryota > Metazoa > Chordata > Mammalia > Rodentia > Chinchillidae > Chinchilla > Chinchilla lanigera. Next base: position 13,723,542 of record NW_004955418.1, read on the forward strand.
CAATCAAAATACACCATCAGTGATAGAATACAGAGTACATGAGTTTAGGAAAAAAGAGAAGAAAGGTAGACAGTGTAAACAAAAAACCAGATGAGTGTTTTATGGTAGGCTTTAATGTAATTTTTATATGGAAATTCACAAACAATAAAATATAAGTGCTTCAGTAGTGATAACAAAGAAATATAAAATTTATATCACTCTGGTAATGTATTATAAATTGCCTCATCAGATGTCAGAAATTAAGATTTATATCTTAAAACTCTTTTCTAGAAATATCAAAGCTATACTACTCGTACGGCATTTATTCATTTGAAATGCGTTTTTCAGTCTCTTACTATCTGTTTTAGCTAGTTCTACTAGTCCTTGAGAGAAAGTGTTACTCATTTCAATGTTACAGTTTACATTCTACTATCTGAACTGGACGGGCACCCAAGTCCCTAATTATTTATTCATTTATTCAAAAATGTTTGCAATGTGCTGATGTTGATGATCCTGTGAGTGGCACTGGAGATTCATCTCCTCTCCATTCATATTTACACTGTCATAATTCATTATCTCAATTTTTCAACTAAATCTTTGGAGTAACAGCTGTGTGCCACCTGATGCTAATTATGCCCTTTTCAAGCTTGTCGCTTTATTATTCCTAGAATGATCATTTTGATACACGAACCTGATTGTGTCAAGTGCCTTACATGCTCAAACTCTTTAGCATGACATAGAAAACCCGTCGCGATGTTTCCTGCTTGCCTTTGCATTCTCTTTTCCTGCTCCTCAATTACATCTAATCCAATCTCCTAAAGCAATTGCGTCCAAGAACATGCATTTCTCTTCTGTACATTGAACTTCAGCACACTTTGATATTACCCCATCCATCATCCATTGTTTTTTAAGTACTCATTTATAAATAACACCTCCCTTTGGAGGATTTCTCTCACTAGTCATTTCCAATCAAGCCTTGTCTAGAAATTCCTCCAATGGGTTTTAATAAACACCTGCATTCACTTTGACACTAAAGCTTCAACATAGCAAAATTACCACCTATTGTCTGTTTCCTCTAACACATTAATTAAGCATTAGTCTTTTGCAGCAGGAAGCATATCTTATATGTGTTTGCAATATATGTCTCTTGAAAATTCTGATGAAAGAATCCATAGAAGAATATCTCTTTTGGATAAATAGCAAACATCTGAAAAAGTTGACAGGTTGAAAATTATATCTGGCAGGAAATGTAAAAGGTAACAAAGAAACCTGCCTCTCTTGGAATAAACTTAATGTAAAAGCAAGTTCTAGTGGTGGAAGAAGTAATTAAAGGGAACTTTAGTCGGAGACACCTTGCTTGTGTATAGTTACAGTAAAGTGGCTACTTAGGGCACCTAGCACTAAAAGTGGAAAGATGAAAAATGATGTTAGTCCAGTCTTCAAATAAAGTCCTGGCTGAGAATAATGAATAAGTACATTTAATCAAACAAAATAAATGTGTTTAAAGAAATAGATAAGGCTACATTAAAAAAAATTTATGGAAAAGTCAAATCTTGAAAGTCTACTCTATAAGGGTCAGGGTATAGCTCAGCAGCATGCCACCTCCCTGGCAAGTCCTAGGTCCTGAGCTTGATTCCTGGTTCCAAAAAAAAAAAAGAAAAAAGAAAAACAGGTAAGTGCGAAACGATAAGAAAAGGAAAGTTTTACATATCCATGGTTTATTCTAACACTAGTCAATGTAATGGCTACGAGTGTGTGTGTGTGTTTCTACTGCTTCAATCCACACTTACAGAAATTAATAAACATAATTGGAAACATACTCCACGGGATATACAACTCTGAAGATAACTTTAACAAGCGTATTGACTAACTTCGTGAGAGTTTTTAATAATTAGAATATGCATGTTAGAAATTGGGCTTATTGATTACAGAATGGTCTTTCTGTCTTCCTTTTTTTTTTTTTCTGGAACTGGGAATTGAACTCCAGACCTCGCACTTGCCAGGCAAGAATGTGCCACTGAGCTATATCCCTGGCCCTTATAGAATAGACTTTCAAGATTTGTTGAATTGACTGAAAAAAGTGAACCACTAGAAATAAAAGAAATGGTAAAGATTTTTGTTCTTTTAAATAAATATATAAATTTGTTAAGCATATAATACATGCATATTTATGTAAATATTTGAAACCTTATTGTGATACATATATACTTATGTGTGTATCATATTTTATTAGTTTTTTTTCCAGTGTCTTTTTCTTTCAGGGGTCTCATTCAAGACACCACATTACTTTGAGTTGTAGTCTCCTTTTATCTGTACGGTGAAAATTTCTCAAATTTTATTTGTTTTGGATGGCCTTAGGAATAGTGGCCAAGTATTTTGTTGAATGCTTTTCAAGTATGGCTTGTTTGATTCCCACACATAATACTTAAGGAATTGAGAGGGTTATGCTCTACTTTCTTTGGCAAAGAGAATATATCTGCATATTTTTTTTTGATTCACTCTAAATGGGGAATCAGTTTCTTTTTCTTACTTAATCACTTATTTATATCACTATGGACTTAATATTTATTTTATAATTTTGGTTGTAATCTATTGATGTAGTAATTACTTCTTTACTTAAATTCTTCTCACTTTAGCCTGGGGGGCTTTTTGGTTTGATTCCTTCTTGTCCATGTCTGTATAGACCTTCCTCTCATCTTTCTTTCCTCTTCCTGGCTTCCATAGTGTGAGCAGCTTTCTTCACCATTATTTTCTTCCATGCCATTTCTACCTTAGAGCCAACCAAACAGGGACTGAATCTTCTCCTCCTGTAAACTGCAACATTAAGTGCTACTGTGTCATAGTTACAGGAAAGTGGCTAATGCAAACATTGAAACAGCAAGTGTATGATACAATTTCAAAGAGGGAGAGAATAAATTGCATAACACTGACACAACATAAACACATTTTTGCATGACTATTTCTCAACTTTTAAAGATGATCCTCCAAGTATAAAAATAAAAAAGTCCCTTAAATGTAGGTCTTATAAATGAATTTTACATTGTATGTTTTAGAATAATCAGCTGAGGACAGGAACTACAATTTCCTGTAGTAAATTTATATGGCAGGATTTAAGAACTCTTCAACTACATAGTTCTGCCTCGTAGTTAAGAATAAAGTTATTTATGTCATCATGTAAGAGTAAGCAGGGGAAAACAAAGAAACTAAAACAAAAACTTATCTAACTAAATATTATTTTTATATCTCTATCCTCAAGACAAGTATTAATTGCAGAGATTTGGAAATTAACAGTGGTAAATAAAGTAATTTCTTTTTAAAAGGTCATAGAGGTCCTTCATACAATACAAATTACTATCTCTAATAAATAGTAAAACTGAAGCCAGCAGGGTAAAATTATCTATCTGACGTTCTCTAACTAGTTATGAAATTGTATTGATTTTTGGAATCTCTATATCCAGCTCTTCCCAATCTATTCAGCCCATAGTTTCATTTTATGAATGCTACTGTTTTTTCTTTACATAATGATATGTGGTTACACATTGCTCTTCAAACTTCTGTAATATTTGAAATAAACTTCATGCAAAATCTTTGTAAGGCATCTGCTTCAAAATAATCAATTAATGTTTCAAAATAGCGAGATTATGTCCAAAAGAAAGAGCCAGCTGCAAAACTGTACATCAAGATGTAAAAGAAAAGAACCTTACCTCTACTGTCATTTAATCTTTATGTACCACTTCAAAGAGATAACCTTGGTGATAAAGAAAAGGAATCAATTTTGCTATATTTTATGTCCAAGGGTGATAGTAAATTTTTGAAATATTTACCAGAAAAAGGAGGCTTATATGGTTGTCTAGCAACAAAGTAAGTAAACACACAGCTATAAACTAACTGTTCTTAGAGGGACCCCATTTCATTATTCATTTATGAAGCGATCCAGTAAGTGGAAGAAAACAATTCAAAGCATAAGGGCAGGGCAAGGAAGAAGTTGTGAAGTAATTTCCCAAAATTCTAAACTTTAATTCTTGCACTTTCTGAGCACAGATTAATTTTCCCCTTTGAGTCAAATAAACCTATGAAGTGGTATATTAAATACTGGTGAAATGAAAGAAAAAGTACTCCATCATCACTGAAGGAATTTTTTAGCCGTGAGAATGTGAAAAACAACTTCAGCTACTACTCCTTTTAACTTGAAATATTTGCTGAAATTGTCTTTAACTGGCTGCATAAAATAATTAATGACATCTATCAAAACAACTAATTTCAGAAAGGCATAGCTATGTCATCAAAAATGAATGCAGAAAAGAAAAAAACTGGGCCATTGCTTCTGTTGTCAAGGATATCTTCAGTAGCTACAGTCATCTACCCACTGTAAACTGTCCTACTTTTCTCTCTCACCTGGGGCAAGAGCCACTGGCACCTTTTAATGTAATAAACAAATGAGAATCTGTTGTGTCATCCAGGAGAAGTTTCTGCATACGCCTTGACTATGAAGTGCTTACTTGGCTTCTGAAATGGAGAGATGGTCTTGAGTTCTTACACTCTGTCCCTCCTGATTAATGTGTGATGATTTGTAGCGATCTTTACTGTCTGTTTCCTTCCTGCATGTGTATGGTTTCTATAATGGATTCCTATTCAAAATTTGTTTATTTATCCCAATTGTGTATTCCTCTTCCACCTCTGACATTTGTTTCCATTCACAGCTCCTACGTATGCAGAAGTTCTCTTGACATTTTTAGTCACAGAACATAATAATTAAACAAAATTTTAACATTTGGTCATAGTTATTTTTAGTTAAAATGTCCAAAATTTTAATGTTTCCAGTTACTGTTTTCAAAATGTCTTGGGTTGTTCCTTTAAGTGTAATGAATTTTTCATGAGTCAACCCAAATTAAATAGTATTTCAGTGATCAGATGGGCAGTTTGGATAATTTAGAGAAAACTTATTTTGAATAGCAGTGGTTTTGGAGATTACCTGTAGATGAATATCCTAATTGTAGATCTTAAAAAGAAATATACTGATGATAATCATATTATGATAATATAATTCTATATAATTTTATTATAACATTAACTATTATCATCATTCTTTTTTTATTGCTACCTGAATTTGTATGGTAATTCACTTCTCATTGAAGCTCAAAAATTGTTTATTTAATAAACATTTTCTAGATTATTTGCTACTTGATTTACCAATAGGAAAACTAACACTTAATTAAAGTAGTTTCCTCAAGTCACACATAAATTACATGAAAGAGCTCAAATGTTCTATGTTGGTCTTTTACTGCTTTAAAGCTAGTACCTTTAACCATTATATTAAGCTCCTCATACAACAGACAACTCTGTTTCCTGAACAAATAAATGAAAAAGAAAAAATTCAATAGGTGAGCCCAAGACTTTTAAAGACATCATTTTCTTTTTACCTTTGAGACCATGCCCATGAGAGTTAATTGTATGTGTTTATGTGAATAAACAAAGCAGTGTCCCGATTAACCTATTTTTCCTGCACGTTTTGTGTGAGTTTTCTGGTAAGACTAGCATTTCAATCGGTGGACTCAAAACTAGATTGCCTACCTGAGTGTACTTGAGCATCATTTGGTTTGTTTAGTGCCTGAATAAAACACAAGTCAGGGAAACAGTTTGAGCCTTTTTGCTTCTTGCCTTACTGCTTGACCTGGGACATCTCATCGTAGGTTTCTCTGTCCTCAGACTGGGGTTTCTGTCACCAAATTTTTGGATTCTCAGTCCTTCAGACTCTAAAATTGGGTGCTTTCTTGATGACTGCAAATGATAGGATTTCTCAGCTTCCATAAGAGCAAGAGTCAATTCCACAACACACACACACACACACACACACACACACACACACACACACACATAAGATGGGTTTTATTTTCTAGATAACCTAGGATACAATGCCTACAGGGAAAAAAATAAATTACTCTGTTAACCTACTGGTATGCTCATAAATTGGTGCAAAACCCCAAAAAAACTCTCTGGTAGTCCTTACTAAGATGAAAGACGTTAGTACCCTGTCACTAGAAATTCTACTGCTGAGCACATACATAAAAGAAACGAGTGTGTATGTGTACTAAAAGACAGGGACAGAATGTTCATCCTAGCTTTATTTTTAATATTCTAAATCTCAGAGCAACTTAAAGATCCATAAAGAGCAGAATGCATACATTGTGGTATATTCATACACGAGTAATACCCAGCAGCAGAAAAAGTACAACTAGGAATGAGTCTCAGAAAGAAAATTAAGCCAAAGAACACTGACACATACTAACACACAGTATGGTTCCGTAAAGATCAAAACAGAAAAAAAAACACTCCCGAACTGTGACTGTTGTGATGCATAAAGAGATTTCCTTTCCTTTGAAATGGTACCATTACGGGTGAAAAGGTAGAGAGTGCTGGAAGCATTCAGGGATCTGGATATTGCTTAAACTCATATGCAGGCATAAACATTCACTGCACAAATAAAATGTTTGCATTTTAACCTGTAGTTCAATTTTTAAGAAAAACATTCTAGGATGAAATTAAAATAAAGTTCTTTTATAAAAGTGTGACAATCTAGAAAATATGTAATTTGAAATGCATTCTAAAAAAAAATGAAATGCACTCTAGCCTTCCTGTATACCATATTTATAACTATCTCTTCTTTCTAAATTACAGAGCTCTATAGAAGAATTAGTCAACAATTGGTGGTAAGAAAATTATGTCACATTATGGAGAGAAATAATACTGATAATTTTCTGACAGAATATACCAATACAAATTCAGGATGAAATTAAAAATTAAACATAATTACAAAGAAAATGTAAAAATACAGATATATTTATAGAGAGAGAGGCAGAGGAAGACAGAGAGATAGAGACAGAGAAACAGAGATAGACACAGAGATAGAGCTAGGGATAGATAGATAGATAGATAGATAGATAGATAGATAGATAGATAGAGATGATAGATAGATAGATACACATGAAATGGAATATTATCCAGGCATAGAGAAAAACAAAATCAATCAATTATATCACTTTTCAGGAAGTGAATGGAACCCAAGAGCATCACATTGAATAAAATAACCCAGACTCAAAAAGACAAACATCACATATTTTGTCTCAACCTTGGTATCTAGAAAAAAAGGTGACAAAACTAAAAGGGAGATGATTAGCAAAGAGGGAGGGGGCTTGTGAAGGGGAAGGGAGGTAAGGGTAGATAAGGTTGAAGTGTGCTGCATACATGTATGAAAATGCTGCAACAAAACCCATTACTCTGTAGGAGTAATATACACTAATAAAAACAGTATTTGCAGCAAAATGCATGGAGCTGGAAATATGTTAACAGGTTAAAAATAAACTAGACATAGCAAGTTCTGTATGTTCTCTTCTAGGGAAACTAAAACAATCTACTAAAAATAAAATAGGACTAGAGATAGGGAAGGATTGGGGAAGAATAGAAAAAGGAAAGTTCAATCCATACACATTGTGTGTGTGCATGAAAATATCACAGTGACCCTGGCTAATTTGTGTAATTAATGTACATTAAAAACATGAAAAGTAAAATGACTTAAATTCTGAAAAAATTAAATGTAGCAAAAAATAGATTCCTTTTCTAGACTCAATTGAATAAGTCTGCTATGAAAGTCTACTACAAAGAAGGATTGATTTAACTTATTCCATACTTTAAAATTTCTCCTCATTAAACTCTTAAAAGCAGAATATGAAGAGAAAACAATATTGTAGGAAAGGCATTTTCACAATCTTCGGCAGGAAAATTTCATCATTCATAAAGATAAGATTGAGTGTTTATAAGTTTATTATATTTATTTAAATTTTTTACACAAAGAAAATCAGCTGTAATAGAATAAATACAGACAATATTAAAAATCAGTAAGAGATGCAATGAACAGACATATAGAAAATTCTCAGTCTCTTCAATTCATTGACTTATTAGTCAAATGGATACAAATAAGTATAATGAAAAAATACTTTTTCTATCAAATTGACAAAAGTAAAAAATATATAAGGTAGAGGGGGCAAGAGGTACAATGAAATAGACACTACTATACATGCCAATTAAATGGAAAAATTCACAAAATATCTTGAACCTAACAATAGTATCAAAACCTTTAAATGCTGTGCTTTCTGACTCAGTAACTCCACTAGAATTCATCCAAATGTTTGAAAGTGAGCACCTGGAAACGTGCGTTAATTGCTGAGTGTGAGAAATATGCATCATTTTATTATAGTTTAACTCCACAAATACTTTTGAAGACCCACTGTCATGTCAGCAATGCATTATTAAAGTATAGTAGTAAGCAGGATTTGAAATTTGTGTATTAATATAGATATTAAACAAGTAATTATGACCACAGTTGTTATAAATAGAAAATATTTCTGTGCTATGAAAATGTATAAGGGATCTGAACATTTGAGGACTTACAAAAACTCTGAGGAAACTATGTTTAAAACAAAACTCAAGGGTTGATAGGACACCATTGTGCAAAGTCCTGAGTTTGATTCCCAGTACTCCTCCCAAAAAGACTGATAGGACACGATTGCCCTTTGACTCAGGTTAGGGGTCCCTTCTGGGCCCGTCTCTTCAGGTAACTCTGCCTGTGTTTCCATTTGAAATCACATGGACTCCTCTGTCCCTCAGGATCTGCCACAGGGGCACCTCTTACCCTAAACACCTTCTTTATACAGCATAATGTATAAAATAATGTTTTAATCCATGTATATTTTGTAATAAAATCAGGCTAATTAACATCTATCATCTCTTGTATTTATCGTTTCTTGGTGGTTGGAACGTTTTAAATCTATCCTCTTAGCATATGAAATATACAATGTATCATTTATTAACTAGGTCACCACTATTTGCAGTAGATCACTAGAAATATTTTGATGAAACTCCTGTCAAATATTTAACCCAAGAACCTCATTCAAACACATGCTGGAAATGTGACCACATGCTATTCATGCAATTAGATTCCATTTAGCCATGATACAGTGCAACAGAGAGGGAAGGAAAACAAGTTATCCTGAAATAACTAGCAAAGCATGATCTAAAAAGAAAAGAAATTTTAAAAACTTGAATATGCATATATATCTGAATGAAAACTTATCCTGGCAGAAGAAATATTTTTTTATTTTAAAGCAAAAAGAACAAAAACAAACTAATAAACCAAAGACATAAACAAAATAGCACAAAAACAAAAAAAATACAGAATTTCAAAAGGAATATTAACAACTCCTTTAAAAAGTAAATCTATTGTTTGGGTGCTGTTTTGTTTAGATCTGTTTGTTTTCATTCTTTTATCTTTAAAATTAAAATAAAAGTAAATCTAAGTTTATCACTTTTTTAAAGGACTAAGAATACTTTCTATTAGTCTATTAAAAGTAGCTGCACATGAAACTTACAGTAAGAAGACAATCCAGTAAAATAAAATAACTCAAAAACAAAAATGATTGCCAGAGGGAAAAGATTCACATGTAAAAATATTATGATTTAGTTAATAGTCTATTTTTTGTTATAATAGATAGACATAAAGCTGATTAAATGCAACTGAGCAAATAAATAATATTATTCTTTAAAAGTTTTGCAGTTTTTTCTAACATCCCAAAATTAAAATATTTGAAGGAAGGACTGAGGAAAATGCACATGGTTCTACATATAGATATAAGAGATCATGGATATGGTGATTTACACGATGAAGTTAAAATATTTTGTATTTTTTCCTATATTGACATTTATCATATGTAACCGCAAATTTGAACAAGTACCTAAAAATGTTTATTTTTCTAATTTAGATATTCTGAGAAGTTTACTGACAATTTCTTTTGCTATTATTTTGGCAAAATTTAGTATCTCCAAATTTAAATTTATAAATTCTTTATAAAATTTATAAACATTAAAGAGAAGTTAATTACTTTGGAATCCAAACTGTGAAAATATCCATTATAACAACATGGTTCATGATTGACTTTGTTGAAATGAAATAAATTTCATAAATCAATCATTTATGAATACTATATTTTTCCAGTTATCTTCAGAATATTAAAGAATGTAAGAAGGGCAATATCAATTAAATGCTTCATCCTGATATTTTGCCAATGTTTAGTAATACAAAAATTATGTTTATGAAGCTGTGTAGGTAAATACGCAGAGCATGTTTTTATGTAAATGTTAGCTTGATATACACTTTTTATAAACTTACACATATCTGAGCTTTCTGTGCTGACAATGGTTTTGGTCACATAAAATGAGTAAACAGTGCTGGAAAAAGTATTAGAAAAATGATGTTTTAATGATTTATTGTTGCAAAACTAACTACCTCCAAATTTATTGACCTAAAACAGTCACTGTTCCTTTGCCCACAGTTCCATATCGGCCATTTGATCAGGGCTTAGCTGGTAGAACAGGTTCTAATCATGCACTGATAGGCAATTTGAAGTAATAACATGCTAAATGGTATGCCTTATTACAAACTCAACTAGAACTCTTAGACAGGGTACTAGTTTCTTTCTACAGAACTTTTCCAGTAGAATAACTGAGGGGCTTTTTTTTTTCTTTTTTTTTTTTTCTTTTTTTTTAACATGGAGGATAGTTTTAAGCCCCAAGACACAAGTATTTATCAAATCTCCATTTGAATTACATTTTTGACATCCTTTTGGCCAAAGCAGCATACCAAGAAAAGCCCAGATTGGGAACCAAGGAAGACTACCAAGATTGCAGAGGAAAGCTATTTAGAAGAACTAGAAATATCCTAAATATTTTAGAACTGGATAAAGATAATGGTTGCACATTGTGGATATATTAAATGCTAGTAATTATACATTTGAAATAGATAATTTACTGTTATATGGATTTTGCACCAGTAGAGGATTAAATATTCTAAGTTGTTTCTTCAATGAAGAGAACATATACCAGATACATAAAGACATCAAGGATCTTTATCATTCTGTATCCATAAGTTGCATATATATATATCTAAATTTTAAGGTGAGCTCCAACAGATGTTGACAAGACTTTTATTAATAGATGTTGAAAACTCTGTAACAGTTAAAGAGGAACAGAAAAGCACACGTTACATGGGCCTCTTTCATAATCTCTCCTTCTATTTCTTTTTCCCTGGTGCTGATCATTGAACTCAGAGAGCTGCACATTCTAGGCAAACGCTCTACCATGAGATAAACTCCCACTCCACCTTCTAAATTCTTTTAAACCTTCCTTTCTTTTATTTGTTTGTTTGAAAATGAAATTCTTCTGAAGAGATAAAACTTGATGAGTTTTATAGAGGCAACATCAAATACCCAATCTTATTTCAAGTACCTATTTTTGCTCTTTTTAAAGACAAAAACTGTCTTTCTCTTAGAAATGATGTCTAGGCTGATTCTGGTTTCACTGTGAGTGGCCTGTGGTTGTTGTTCTTATTATTATTAATTATTATTATTGCCTGTGGTTATTATTATTATTATTATTAATTTGAGGACAAGTTGAATTTTACATCGAAGCTCTGAAGTCAAAGTATTCATTGCCAGGGTTTAGTGACAGGTGGAACATGATAGAGCTCGTCAACAGGAAGGAAAGCTTTGTGTTAATGGAAGATATCTCTGTCCTTATCGTAGGAGTGGTTACAAAAATCTACACATGCAGCTGGGTGCAGTGGTTTCCACCTGCATCCTAAATAAACAAGACAAAAACACACGTGTAATTAACTGGCATAGAGAAATGATAGGTTCATAAAATGACATAGTGTCACTATCAGTTTCCTCATTTTGATGTTATACTTGTGTAAAAAGTAACTCTCATGAAAAAGTGGGTAACTAGTACAAAGGGCCTTTCTGCTGTAATTGTTGCAGTTTCCATGAAGCAATGGATATTTACAAATTCAAAGTTAAAAAATAAACTGCCAAGATGTGCTACTGTGTGTGTGTGTCTGTCTGTTTGCACTTTTGTGTTGTTTCTATTCAGTAATTAATGAAGTTATGAAAATCTTAAAAATACTTTTATATTTTCTCCTTTTTACTTTTTCCACTTCAGTCCTTTCTTCCTCCTTTCTTCCTTCTTTTCTTTCTTTCTTCCCTCCCACCTTACTCCCCTCCTCCCTGCTGTCTTGCTTCCACCTTCCTTCCTTCCTTCATTTGCTTACTTCCTCTCTCCCTAAATTGCACAGTAGGATAATTTTGCAGCAATCTCTTTGAATTCCTTTCCCTTTTTACTGTTTATATGGCACAGTCTTGGAGCAGAGAAGAAGATAAAGGTATTCTGATTTGGAAAGAATTTATAATGAAATTTTACAACTACCCGGGAAACAACCACTTCTCAAAAGTCATGAGCTGGATATTGAAATAATGTGTCAACTAATACCTTTAGTGTAAGTGTTGATAATCCCCAAAAGATTTGTTAATGAAAGTATGTTGTAAGCTTCACAGAAAGATACCAAATTTTAATATGTATCCCAGCAACTACAAATTATCCTAGAATGCTGGGAGGAAAATCTTCAAAAGTTCAGAAAGTTTATACAATTGCTTTAAAAATAAGTTCTTCCAAATCATGTGTTAACATTTCATGGTTATGTAAATCATGCTTTATTGAGTCCCATTTAAATGTAACTTTAGCATTTAGATAAATAGGCTCCACTGTGAAAATGTTTGACAAGAGTCCTTAACTCCTCATGTTATTGTGTGGTGAACACTTAACAGAAAAATCTGTCATTTTTAACCAGAAAAGAAAACAAAGCTAAAATAAATTTTCCTGGGATGTTTCACTGTTTTGGAGTAATCAACAAGAAACTAATCAGTTCTTTGTTTTGCTATAATGTCTATCATTTTTGTTTTTATTTCTATGCACGTTGAATGTTTTTCAGAATACAACAAATGATATGTTAGTATAAAGAGTTTATTTCATGATTTTCTTTTAATTAGATATATTTTCAAATTCAAAAAGGAAAGCATTTTTAATTCATTATTTTCTACTTTCAAAGGATATATTATTCTGCTGTCAAAATCACTCAAAGTTAAGATTTATCAGCATTTGTTTAATTATACATTGAATATTCTCTTATTTTCTTAAGACTTTAAAAATGTTAGGACTACACAGAACTCTGAAGGAATCTTTGTTCTAATATTATCATAAAGAAAGAAAGTTCTATCAAAGAAAACAGCAAGTGCAGCTATTATTTATGAAAAATCTATTTTAATAATCTTTTCTTCTATGTAGAATACATTAATATACTCTGAAAATATGTTTTTCTCAATTTGAGTATAATCATTTGTTTTCATAAATCTAAAGTATTAATAAAAATGAATCTAAATACAGCCACATACATCTCTAAACACTCTTTATAGATTCAGATAATTTCAAAGTCCTAATTACAGCTCATTATTTGAGGTTGAGACTTAATAAAATAGATAAAAAGTAAAAAAAATTAAATATAGTATCAACTAGGATAAGGAAGGTTTGAAAGAATTTTATTTCTGTTTTTTAGCCTAGCTAGAAGACAGTGACTTCGATAGATTTGGAAGATAGATGTCCATGTATATCTGTATCTACTTAGAGGAAGTAGATCTATGGCGCATTATTGCCTGGAAAAGCAAGTGCATTCATTTGTCTGCAATCTTAGCATTATTGATCAGGATCCAGATAGGAAAAGAAAAACCAGTCTACATAGGGATATGAGGGAGCCAATGAAAGAGATTTAAAAACAATGCAGTGACTGAAGGCTCACAAGGGCACATAAGAAAGATGCTACCCAGAGATGTGGTAGGTGCTACTCTGCTTCCTTTAAACTACTGGGCTGTTGCCACAATCACCTGGTTAACCTGGAATTAATACTGATGTTTTTGCTAGAGACAGAGTACAATAGCTTCTTCTGGTCACCTGGGATCCTGTCTCCATTCAAACACTCCTATTGGAAGACCCTGTCCAAACCCCTGCTGCGAGAGAGTTTAGAAAATGTAAATTTCTGGCTTCTAGAACTTCCTGATATGGGAGACATAGAAGCTTTTGATTAGGGGCACAAGCTAGTAAATATTTCACAAATTACAAAAAAAAAACATTTGAGCCATGATCTTACTGAATCCTTATTCTTCTGGGAAAATATATTGATCAATTAAGGTGGGAAATAATGAAAAATTCTATCAACTACTATTACTGCAACAGAGAAACATATGTTGCTATAAGGTATAAGCAGACCATAAGGTATGAAGCAGTTGTTTTAAAAAGAATAGAAGTTAACTTGGAAAATAAAGAGAGAAAACATCCCAGGTAGAAAACCCCCATAGAATAACACGGCATATAAGATACCATGAGAACTATATTGTAGGTGAATCAGCGAACCCAGAGGAAAGGGAAATATAGTGGAAGTTACAAAGGTAAATGGGCTAAAAGGAGAGGTATTTTTGTCTGTGAGATGTGCTCGGAATGACATTTTGTTTATTCTTTTAAGATGATGATACACAGTCTATTAGCCATTGTTATTCTCTATTGTTATGAAATTTTGTTTTACTTTTTCATATGGTAGAAGAAAAGTGTTTTGTATATTTTCTTTATTAAAACTACTTGTGTTAAATTAAAATAAAAATAGGTAGAACAAGATATTTATGTAAAATAGTATTCCACTTATGTGAAACTGTATATACACAATATTCAAAAAAACCTGGAAAAAATCAAAGAAAAAGAGGAATTTTCCTTGAAATGGCACAATTACTTTGCAAAAGAGTAGGTTTTCTTGTATTTTTTAACTTGCCTTTTTTCTTCCTTCCTTTGTTCCTTCCTTCCTTAGTTTATTTTAAATCTTTTTTCAACTGACAAATATATTTGATCAAAAATCTTCACTGGGACAAAACCACATTCTTTTAAATAAAAATTCAAGTGGGATGTCTTCAGCCATAGCAAATAATATTCAGGTTTTATGCACATACACATTGACAATATTTGATATTTGTTTCACTCATTTTGAAAAAATGGGAATGATAAAATGATAGGAAAATCAGGGAATTAAAATGGATGCAACTCATGTAAATAATCAGGCTCTTTTTACCATTAATTAGGCTGAATGTTATAAGCACTAAAATCTCTGTTTCCATAAATATTCATGCATATGTGTTCAATATAAATGTATTAATGTGAAAATAAGTTCAAATACTCAAAGATCCCACACTCAAATAACATAGTTGACAAAAAATTCTTCCAATCATAATTATTATAATTGTTATTATTGTTATGAGCACATGATCTTTTTGTGATAACATGAAATGATTAGATTGTGAACTTTTTACAAATCCTTTCTTCACAAAGATGACAGTTCATTTCCCACAGAAAAATAAATAATGTTTGTGTTAGAATCAATTTTAACTGTACTCTAAACTGAATGTTTTTACCATTTTCACTGATAAATTATGTTTATTTTGCAGAAGTGCTTGGGAGATATTATGAAGGTTTTATTTGAATATAGCTAGATAAATTTTAAGAAATAGTAGAAATGTAATTTTATCTGTTTTATTGTCTTTATATCCTTTACTAAAATTTCATTAAGACCTATCCAAAGTTCAGAAAGTAGTAAATTTTATACTGGATGAGACTATTCTTTCTTTTCCAAAAAAATATTTAAAATGAATATTAATTTTTTAAATAGGTACTGACATATGCTACCTTATAGATATATAAATGACAGAAATTATACTATTTCAGCTAGACAATAAATTGATCCTAAAACTGAAAAGAAAAAAAGTACAGCTGAGAAGTGTAGTGAGCTTGACAACATATCTGAATGAAAACTTTAAAAATATGTTTGTAGTTTGATTGCAAAAGTAAATGAGTTATTTAATATATCTTACTATACTTCCCATAAAGGATAAAAATGTACGTCCCTGAAAATATAGATGAAACTTCATTCATAGAGAGAGGTAAAGATTAGACCAATAGGTGACATATATTTTTTCTCATAACTATTCATAAAATGTATAATTTACTAATAACTTTTCTTAAATAAGAAACTTCAGAGTAGATTCTTTTATAGATTTACTCCAAATTATCTAGTATTTGTCTTCACTAAATAACATAATCCTGAACAACAAATTAATTCTGTAACCTTTCACCTTCCATGCTCATCAGGCAGCAATGAAAAATCAATCTGATATAAAGAATGAGAATTACGCAAAAAGTAAGAGCAAAAAATCACAAAAGAGAATCACAGGTGACTGGATACTAGAGTTATTAGGTGTAGGCTTTAAACTTACCGAGGTGCAGGAATACAGATAAGATGTAAATTTTAAGCTGAGACTAAAAATTAGTATATTGAAAAAATGATGTAGTGGAAATGGAATTGAAATTAAGGATTCAGCACTTACTTATCAGCAGATAACACAAAATTAAAGAGTAAATTACTAATCTTGAAAGTAATCCAAAGGAAAACATGCAGATTGGGATATTGAGATAAACTGGACAAAGGTGGAAAACATATGCTACTGTGAAGACATGATGTGAGGCATAACAAAGAAGAATCAACATATGTATAATTGGCACGCTTGAATGAGAGAAAAGAAATATTGGGACAGTATAATATTTAAAAGCACAAAGGCAAAGAATTTTGCCAAAGCTGATAAAAGAAGTCAAATCACAGAGACACATTGGGCAAGATGACATTATCTTGGCTGAATCTGTGTCACTGGAGCCACTGATAAGTCTCCTCCAGTGTTCCGGGAGCATTTCTACATGTAACCACAGCCGGAACTACTGTCTGCTATGGACCTGAGCCAGTATATCTGATTCTAAGATGTATGTAATGAAGTTTTTACAATGCTGTGAAGTAGTAACCTCTCAACTGTGCATACACCACAAAAAAGTAAAAGTATAAATTTCATGCAGGGTTTGCTTGGTGGTAGACCCCTTCCCTTCTGTGTGTGAGACCTTGGATTCTATGCCCAGTACCACAATAATGATAATCCCAAAACAAATGAACAAAATCTCATCTTTTGCCCTTAGCCTTCTCAGGTCAATAGGAATCTGGTTGAAGTTTTCATGCTGTATAATAGGACCATGGATGTGTTTCCTTGACATAGTCAGGACTTGAGCTAACAAGGTCCTAGCCTTTCCCACAAGTGCCTGAGAACAGGCTGAATCAGACATTGCATTTCCCTGGAAGGCTGTTTCTATCTGGATTTACATATATAGATGCTTTGTAACAAGTATTAAATGCACATAATTTAAATCTTTTACAGAAAATTTCAACTTTAATCATATTTTTTCAATATGATTTCATATTTCATATTTTTTAATCTAAATTCTATTGTACATATTTATACTCTTTTCTTTTGTGTTTTCCTTACATTCTTTTGTGATTTTTTTCATTTTCAAAATTTCTCCTTCATATTATTTTTAGTTGCATGTCTTATAATGTATACCTACATGCTTTTTGACACACAATGACCTTATATTTTCAAGGGAAATTGATCCTATTTACACTTCCAGTTTGGATTACTGAGATTTGATTTTACATTTATTGTACTATTATTATTTTTGTTTGGTTGCTTATTTTTCTACTAAAATATTTTTCAAGGTCACCATGCTTTTTGACACATTTTCAGCAAATAAAACATAATTGAAGATGACTTTTGATGCATCTCCTAACCTTAATTTAATCAAATGCTCTGCTATATTATGGGTGTAGCTACCTTGGTTCCTTTGCTAACTTACCTGGACCTTGTTTGAAATTTTCCCTTAAAGCTGTAGTTGCCTAGCTTCAGGCTGTTGTGTTGGACACAGTTTTCGTTTTGAGCTAAGGGACTGGAATACAAGCAGTTAGAACTGTGAGTTTTGCCTGAAGTTTGTGTTTACCCTATAATTTGTCAATCTAACAGATGCTTACAGTGAAAGCGTTAGGCTTCTCCTTGTTTCCCAGTCAAGGGTGAGCTGCTGAGATTTCATTTCAAATAGAATTGATCAACCCAAACAACTTATAAAAAGCCTCCACAGAATCTATTCCCTCTTTCCTACCATCCAGAGGAAGGGTAATAAATAGGAAAAACTTACTGGTTTCAACCACTATTGCTATAAATCAACAGAAAAGGAGAACCTACGATGAGATTACTCAGAACCACTGCAGATGTGATTTCTATTCCTGTTCATATTTATCTTTATATTTTATTTTGAGGGATGATTTTCTAGATCATCTTACAAATTTCTTCTTGCCAGATTTAAAAAAAATAAAATAAAACATGGTGAGTTCTATTTTAACCTCCTCCCCAATGTTTGGAAAGTAATGATTTATCAACAGTGGTAGTGAAGAGCTTTCAAACTAGTGCTATTGTATTTCATTTCCCCTTTGATTAATTTGAAACTCACTTTAATCTATCTGGTAATTATAACCAGTCTTGTCCATCACACTCACTTACTGGAACTTTAGCTCTTCCTTGTAGCTTGTTCAGGGTCAGTTTATACTATCTGTAAAGTACATTCCTCTTTGTCTATTCCCATGGGTAAGTGCTTTTCTTTAAGGAAAGCACGTATAGTTTTTCACCTGCGTTTAATTTTCTTTAAGAGTTAGTATGGATTGCAGAGAATGTGAAAACTGTCACCAGAATCCCTTATGGCTATACCTGGGTGCATTCAGAAAAAGAAATGAGAGTTTCTTCTTCTAAGTGAAGTATCATCAAGAACACGATGGTGACTGTAAATGGTAGAGGAGGTAGTCGTCATATTGAGAGGTTGGCTGAGAAGATGTCTTGTTACATAATGGAACAGGTGTTGGTATTTTGCCTAATGGTTTGTTGATGCTACTAGAAATAGTAAATGTTTACAATGGCGATGATGAGGGCAGTTACGGTGGTGCTGGGAGGTGTTTTGTTGGTGGGCATGCTGTGGTGGAGATGGTAGTTTAAGAGGTATGGTGAGTGGGTCTGTGATATCACTCAGTGGCATGGCGTCTGCCTGGCAAGTGCAAGGTCCTGGGTTCGATTCCAATACCAAAAAAAAAAAAAAAAGACAAAAAGACTAATGATGACTGATAGATTATTCTACAAAAACTTTTCTATAACTGGGATTACACCTATAACCTCACTCCTTCCTCCTAATTATCTCTCCATTAGTGACTCATGGTTGGATATTCCCCAGCGCTGCTCATTAAAAAATAAATTCCCTACCTAACCCCTTTGTTCCAGCAAAAGAATGGATGACATTCTCCTACTATTTTAGGTCGAGCCTGAAAAGTATACTATTGTCTATAGTAAAGTATTCATAAAATATAAATCCTTTTTTTCAGCCATAGCACAGATATTACAACAGCTTCACCTGTGATTATGAGCATTAAGTGAAGAAACATCAATTTATCAAATAGTAACAATAACACCTAATAACATTCAAGAATACTTCTCTGTTTCTCTTTTTCTTAGGTTTTGTGGGTGAACATTGTAAGAAACTAACATTTCAGATTGAAAATGTCACTTATACAGAAAAGTAAGTTCTAGGTCTTGAGAATGAGGTACGCAGATTATATTCAAACTGTAAGGTGATTATCAAGAGGGAATTTGTTGGTTAGGATATTTGTCCAAAGACCAGAGCAGTGGTTCCAGAACAGCTGCCCTCACAATTATGATTTTATGGTTTATTTTATGGACCCTCAAAGACATGCAGGAGAAATTTCTGTTGCATTTTTGTTTTAATGATATTTGACATGATTTGTGTCAAGAGCACAAAACGCTGGCCGCAAAAGACAAAGATACAGCTAAGAGCGCTCCGGTTGGAAAGCCACCGCATCCAGAGACAGAGCATTGCCTCTAATGCGCAGCTAGAATTACACATAGTGAGAGAGGACTAGAGCCAGATAGCTTTAAAAGAATCCACTAAACACTACTGTACTGAAGGTGAACTTGCAACAGTTGCAAATCCAAAAACAAAGCTATTTCTTCAAATAGAAAAAGACTAAAACACACTTGTACCCCTTCTCCAACAGGTTCCCAAGCTGAAGCTAGAGCTGTCTTTCCAAGAAATAGATGCCATTTTTATTTTTTTGCTTTTGAATTATTTGACAGATACCAAATATTCTTAGAATAAAGACAACACTCCTTTTCTTTCTTGTTCTTTTTTTTTTTAAAGACAAGATCTTGCTGTGTATTTCAAACCAGCCTTCATTTTTCAAAGACAGGATCTTGCATGTACTTTAGGATGGCCTTGAACTCACTATGTAGTCTAAGCTAGCCTCCAATTTGTGGCAATCCCCCTACCTCACCCTCCTGAGTGCTGGGATTACAGGTGTGCTCCACCACACCTGACTAAAACAATGTACCTTAACATGTCAAAAAGATCCAGAGCATTCTCACTGAAGTCACACAATGAGCCCTAGCATCACTTACATCATTCTCCTTTCTCTGTCACCTCAACCACCTCAGTTTTTTTTCATTTTCTCTCAGATAATTTGCTCTCACCAGCCAACATGGAATGGCACTTTCCCATGCTGTACTCCTACTCTCTAGAATATCCCCCTTCCCTAGTGTTTCTTCACCTCTCAGGGACCAGATAGTTTCCTCAGGGGCCTCCCAAACTTCCTTACTAGGCCAAGTCACCCAATAGGCATTTAATACATCCCTTCATAGATATCATTATTTATATGATCAATTTTAACATTTGTTTTAAAATCTGAATATGGTTTTAAAATTATATTCCAGTCTTCATGTCCTGTGGCTCTGCTTTTCCTTTACTTAAGCTCCAAATACGGAGCTCAATGCTGTCATGAGCTAGACACAAAGTAATTGTTGTCACCTGTTGAAAATGATCCTTCCCTAGCAAAGCAAGTGGAGGGAAGCCATGAGATGCACGTAACATCCTTAACACCTGAAGGAAAAGAATCAAGCCCTTAGTCATAAAGGCTACCATACTCCACCATTTTCTTACTGAGGAAGAAATAAAATATGTATCTCAAATCAATCATATACCACTTATTTTTGATAAATGAGTATAATTTTGACTAGATTTAAATAAATTCTCATTTTCAGATAAAGGTTCCAATAGAATAAAAATATTTTGGACTCTACAAAGCATGTAATAAAAGAATTCATGCCAACACTTGATCAAAGTGCCTGGAATTGGTCACATTATATCCTTCATGAAATGTAATAGTCAAGTTCAGTTACCAAAGGAGAGAACAATGAGATAAATGTACTTCTTGCAAGATGTTGCTTTATTGACTAGTAATCCTTTATAGATGTTTGATCAACAATAGATTACTTTACCTGAACCCCATGCCAGAATCAGCACGACATGTCTACTCACAGTACCTTTCAGAGACATTATGGCTGTGATCTGTACTACCTCCGCACCCTGCCCATCTCACCCAAAGACCTGGACATCAGATAGACCACACAGAATGGCCTTAAGGACATATACACATTTAAGCAGTTGAAGACACTAGCACAGTGATTTTCTGTTGCTAATTGCCACCATTCAAGCAAATTTACCTATGCTTTCGTGTTTTAATCCCTCCCTACTATGTCCACCCATTGAGAACCAATTTTCTAACTAGTAACTTAGAAACATGTCCTAACATTCTGTATAATGTTCTAAGGACTCATAAGATTAGCAGCTCTCTATCCAATATCTGGTCCACTAGAAAAAGTTTGTCTGGGAGAAACCAATGGTCATGGAAGTCTAACTGCAAACACTAGAATGCCCCTGGATATACTATTACCTCCACGTTAAATGGATGGAGTCTCAGATTTACTGCACTGCTAGGCAAGTTCTGGAAGAGAATGTTCAAACCCATCCTCATCAGCTGCAAGCCACAGCACATGCACAGAGCATGTAAAGATCACTTAGACTTAGGCTCTGGTGCTTCAAGGTGATGAAGCAATTCTCTGTTTAAAGCCCATTCTAGACCAGCTGGCTCAGTGCTGTGTCTGCACTCCAGTCCCTTGTCTTAGGATGTGTTCCAGGGTCCTTTAGGAAGAAATTACAATTGCACTATCCACTATGCATTTAATTAATGGTCAACCTCTGATGCTTCCAAATTTCCCTAAGGTGCTTGTCCTGTACCTTGCAGCCCCCACATCTTGCTTTGGTGGTTCTTAGATATCTACCCTGCTGGGTCCAGGGCCTTGAGGCTTACTTCTTTGAAAGGGATTTAAAAAAAAATATAATAGGTGCATAATTGTCTTGGCTCAGTAGATTTTAAAGGCAAGAAGAAACAGCAGACACTATAAGAGTTTAGTAACCTTGGCCAAGAGTTGAAAACATCAAGAATTTTGCCCAGTAGTGATTTTACAGTTTCTTATGTCAGGACGCTAATTGATGAAAATGAAGTTATGCATACAGAATGGAGGATTTAGATGTTATTTATCAATAGAAGATTATATATAGCTTCCCTACCCCTTCCAACTCATTTCCCATACCCACAGAGTTAATATATAAAGAAGTTTACCTTATTATTCACCAAGACAGAAAAATATTTAAAACTTATAATAAATCTATAACAGATTTTGCTAGTTAAAATTAAATAAGAGGAGGATTAGGTCACAGCCTCCTTTTTAACTTTTTAATATTTTAATTTCATTCCTCCCAATAGGAATTTGCTCCCAGAGAGTAATTTCTGATTATTCTGATTCTTGTGAAAGTATTCTGACAGAAAATTGGAGGAAGCCTTCAGAGGTAAGGATCAATACTGAAGTAACAAAGACAAGTTCATAAACAGTTCTTGGCTTTGTGATGGAAAGCTGATGGTGGAAACCACAGAAATGTTATGCTTCCCTGACTCTAATATGAGAAGAAACCGAGTGTCGGTAATAGAGCTGTGAGATATTAACCCTGTTTTTCTTCTGCATGATGGTGATATCCATATTTTCACTTACAATGTATTGGATGATGAGCCAGCAGGGCTTTTTTGATGATATCTGCCTGACTATAAAGCTTATTTATTTGAATGGGCTTCCTTAGTCAACTTTTATATAAAACTCAACATAGTTATAACTACTTGGGGAAAAATGTCACCTCAGCATGACAGGTCATTCATTTTAAAATAAAAAATTTGATTATTTGTGTTTAAAAAGAAGCATATACACCTGTGTATCCTCAGGAACATGCGAGCTGGAATATCACAGCAGCTGTATACATGCACCAGCAGCAGAGACAGTAAGTTTCAAAATAGCTCGAAAGAGCCTTCCTCATGCTGTGTGTGAACCTCTGTGTCACAGGCAACTTCTTGTCAGTTGCCAAGTGCTGACCTCCCTCTCCACAGGCGACAGTCCTCTGAGCAGCCAGGATCTCACCGATTTTCTAGGGAGAACTTCTTAAAAACTGGAGGATTTAAAGGAATATTTACTTAAAACATAGACTAATCTATGAAATCCCAGACACGTGGAAACATAGGAAAAAGGACAATAAAGGCCAGGAATGAATAGATTATCTCTTTAGACTGCTGCTGCCTTTGTATGGTTTTGCTGGTATTAGCTATCCACCCAAGCTTGGAGAGGGAGAGCACATGACTGAAAGACTACAACCCACCAAGCTGACGGAGGAAAGGAAGAGGCTTCCCAGGGGAAGAAATTGGGGGGGGGGGGAACACTGACAGTCCCTACTATGCTGCTGTGTAATGCAAATAGCATTGTAAGAGGATTAAATAGTGGACGGCCATTTGTCCTGTACTTGTTCAATTCAATACTCCATTCAGGAAAAGCAAAATCCCTCCCCAAGGAACTTAAACTAACGCAAGTATTACCTTATCAGCTAGAGTATTCTGCCGCTTAAAAATGCTACTGCTAGTATCCTCGTCACAGCGGAGTATTACTTGCAAATAAACATTATAAATTCCTCAGCATATTTTTTTTTTTTGGTTTTTCTCCGGTACCAGGAACCGAACTCACGACCTTGAGCTTGCCAGGCAGGCGCTTTTGCCGCTGAGCTAAATCCCCAGCCCCTCCTCAGCATATTTTTAAACCACATGAAATTTAGTAAGATAAAGCACATCCATTTTATTTTAAACTTTCAGGTCCCCCAAATCAATGGCTCAAGACAGGAACTTTTACAGACCAAGTGCCTGACAGAACAATGCAGATGTAAAATCTTTTTCTCTGGGCCTTGTACAGGGCTTGAGTAAGAGAAATAAATTTTTCAAGCCCTGTAGCAAAGGTGTATTTGTATTAGAAAGCAACCCAGTGGCCCAAGCCCTACACAATCCATCCTTTGTAACGTTGAGGTGCTTTCTTCCCTAGGGACCTGTCTTCCCTGTTTTCAAGTATCAAGAGCATTATCATTTTAATTAGTTATTAATTAGAATAAAATGCATTGTCATATAAAAGATTACATTTAATGTACTCGGCATGTAAGAAATAAAAGTTAATATTGTTATTAACTATTAATAGCATTAAATTGGGAAAAAAAGAAACAGTACTTATCTGTGGATTTAAGCTTTATTTCTCTATTCTTATACAACACTTTTACTTTCTTCTTTATTCATTATATTTTTATTCATGTCCACAAAGTGATCTGAATATGCAAAGGATCAATCTTGAATAAGAAATTAATTATTCTTGTGGATGAATCTTTTCTGTATTTAATCCTTATTATAATTTAAAAGTTGTTTATAATTATTATAATAATCATAAACAATTTTACTGTTAGGAAATTATAAATGCCTGTGCTTTTCTGGTTATTAAATCATAGGGACATCAACTTAAAGAAAATGGCTCATAACATTTGTACCATGTCTAAGTGTTTAAATTCAATTTCAGATTCAAAAGCAATTTTCCCAAGAAAGCTGAACAACCCTTTCTCTCCAGAAAAAAAGTACAATCTAATAGTTGAAGCTAGAGAAAAAAGTAAACCAGTTTTATTTCCAGTCAGAAAATTAACATAAGCACATGTTAAAAAATCTAAGTGTTTCTTCTTAGATGGTTCAGGCCATGCTGCTTGACAGAAAGACTGAACACTCAGCTGAATAAAACAAAAAGTGCACATTTTCAAAAGAGATAATATAGTCCACATGACTGAGCAACAATCCATTCTCAGGAGAAATTCTACTATAATTGTGCTAGGTGCCATTGTTTTTGCTCATATTCACAAAATTATAGAATTTTTTCCACCAGAAATGTGGCTTACATATGCTAAGCAAGGTGATTTTATTGACGATATCAACAGCTATCATATTCTAAATTTTGTGTGTTCGATGACACAGAAACATATGCATTTTTCCAGTGTATAAAAGTTTTCTTTGTTTTTATGCACATCTGCCAAAAGTCAGAATTTTCTGACGTATTTGAGGAATCCATAGTCACAATTCAGCTGACATCCTGGAAGTGTTTTCCATCTGTTAATTTTATACAATACCAAAATTTTATACAATAACATAAATTCTTTTATGCAGCCCCTTCACAAGTACGATAATCTTTTCTTCTAAATTTCATTGTAATTAATTTCCATCTTGTGTTTTTTATCTGAAATTCTTTTATAAAAATCATGTTATTGCCTTTTCTAAGATGTCTACTTTATCAAGTACTATTTTTCCTAGCAACTGTATAGTTCCAGCTAGCTTGCTAGTAATATTATGCCTGGTGCTTAAATTCCTTTTTAATTCTTTTCAGTGAAGGTGATATTTTCCTCAAAAAGTATTTACAGATGCCTGAGGGATGTTATTTCTGTTGTAAGAAATGAGGAAGAAAATAAAACTAAGAGATATTTTGTGGCAATGGTGTATATTGATATAACATCACAACATTTTCCATAGAAATGTAAAATTCTCCTGTTCTAAAACAATACAGCTCCTATCAGCAGCTACCACACAGTGGAACACCTACTGCCTCTGGGCTACACAGGAAATCTGAAAACTAATCCCTTAGTTCACAGCACTACCGAATCTGAGTGACCTACATTCAAACTAGTCTTCACCTTTTTGTCTACTACAATATATTATTAGTTTTCTTGTTATATAACTTCCCTTTCATTAAATTTTACCTGCTGTAGTGGATGGGAAGTAGGAAGGTTATTAGACAGAAACGAATGTCAAGCACTAAACACTAACCTCAGAATACTGGCACAGGGTCAAATGAGGAAACATGATGACTGGGTTTGGTTCAAGGTTACTCTTACTGTGTTAACCACTGAACTACAAAGAAAAGAAGGTGTGCAAGTGACAAACACTGCACATGTACTGGAGTGAGCGGACCCACCACCCCAGAGGCGCCCCATCCCTTTCCAGAGAAATGCCCTACAAATGCCCTGCTCAATGTGGGGAGCGGAGACCTGCAGGCTGAGACACACAGGGCCCATAGACTCATTTCCTCGTGTGCTTACCCTGAGGAAGGGGACAGAACAGCACACAGAGCTCTGCTGATGATGAAGATAGCCACCTTCAGTGTATCGCAGTGTTCTCCATACTATTTCTATTGAATCAGCTAGGCTTATAACAGCCCAGGATTCGTCTACTGTTGCCATTGTGCAGAGAAGGAAGTGAAGCATGTGTGACACATATAAATATGATACATGCAGGGCATACAACTTTACCTATAACAATTTTTCAGGGACTAGTACTATAACAAGGTTAGTTTTGAATAGGTTTTTAATGTTCTAACCAAATAAATGAGATGATAAGATAATTGATCAGTTAAATAGTTGGATCAAGTCTTCGCATAACACGTATATAGAACAAAACATTGCATTGTATACACATCAGTGTGCATAATTATTTGTCAGGAAAAAATAAATATAAAAACATTCAACATATTCTAGCTATGTAAGTGAGGATAGATAACCAAATATCTGAATCTCCACATCATGCAGTGGTCACTTAGAACAGCACTTAGCACATATGTAGTACTATGTGTTAGCTCATGGTGCTCTTATAATGTATTTTAACTTTTATGTTGGCTTCCATCCAGCTTGTTGGATGGGGAGATTTATCCTAATCCAAAAGGGGCCCATACACTTCTTCCGAGATCACTAGAAGCATACATTCAAGAATCATTTTGCTCATTTATACCTGAATTAAAATAAATAAACAAATGCATTGCTGACAAAACACCTCTTTGGGATAAATATAGCTTTCATTTTTAATTCTGAGATCTCTGGTCTCTCGGTTTAGCCTTCGGAACACTATGACCGATTACAGTTTGTGCTTTGGCTCACACCACATTGTTCTCTTCCAACAAGGAAGAGATCAACTTGCCCCTTTGAAGAGGAGAAATGAAAAAGGGCTAAGTCCAGGGAGAAAATAGAGAAGCATTCCATATCATTTCTTGTCTCATACTATTATTCTGCTGTCATAGACTTCATAAACTATTTCATGTACCAAAGAATTTCTCTAAAACTTCTTTGAAATTTTTCATGTATCAGCAAAAGGCTGGTAAAAGACCTTTGTGTTTCATTGAGAATTTCAGGTATCCACTACACATCATTTCTTATTAATAATAGTGCAGTTAAAGCAGTGCTTCTCAAACTTTAATGTGCACATGAATCACCTGGGGATCTAGTTAAAAGGCAGAATTACAGGGGCTGGGGATTTAGCTCAGTGGCACAGTGCCTGCCTGGCAAGCACAAGGTCGTGAGTTCGATTCCCGGTACCGGAAAAAAAAAAAAAAAAAAAAGAACTTGACCTAATTTTGGGGCTGGGGATTTAGCTCAGCGGCAAAAGTGCCTGCCTGGCAAGCACAAGGTTGTGAGTTCGGTTCCTGGTACCAGAGAAAAACCAAAAAAAAAAAAAAAAAAGGCAGAATTACATTAAGTAGTTTGGTGATAGGACTTGTGGTTCTGCATTTCTAACATATTCTCAGAAGATGCTGATGCCTCTGGTCCAAGGATCATAATCTGAGTTTGATTTTGAGTGTGTCTTTCTCAACAGAGTTGATATAATTGTTCCATAAAAGGCATGTTGAAGTATCCATTCAAAATTAATTAGAAAATTAAGAAATCAGAAGAATTGCACTTGGTTTACTTAGAGATTCAGAAACAGTACATTTAACTACAGGTTTAGATGGTGGTCCCAATATCATACTATAGTTTATTCCATTCTGATTTACTAACAACATATGCACTAGAGCTTTGTATACTTTTAAACGATATTTCTACTTGGGTATTTTTAAAATAAAGTGTTTTAGTTCTTACCTATGTAAAAAGAATAGGAAAAAATATTTCTCAAGGGACATTGGCACACACACACACAGACACACACACACACATTTACACCTTTTAGTGGAAGAAATAAGATAAGGAAATTGTCCATAAAACTTTGAAACTATATGGAATATCTTAATTTTGCAAAGTCAAAAATAGGATAATAAGATATAAAAATTAAAATAAGACAAATATATACCTTTATCAAAATCTTTATAAAATAACATTTGTTTCAGCTATTAGTGGTTAAATACTGAAATAAAATTCATCTGAAAAATTATGAAAATAAGAATTGGTCAACATCATGAGTTCGATTCCCGGTACCAGAAAAAAAAAAACAAAAAAATGAATTGGGATGTGCTGTGTCCATGTACCAACTGCACACAAAGAATGTAAATATTATGAACTGAAAACATGTACCAGAAAATGGGGAAGGAGACCAAGAGATGGCTGGACAGGGAGAGGGAAAAGGAGGGGGACATAAAAGGCAGCTAAGATATCTTATGTACATGTACCAACTCACACAAGTAATGTAAATATTATGTAGTACATACCTGTACTAATAAACTAAAATAAAATTGTAGAAATTTTGAAAATATGAAGTGCATATCTAAACATATAAAACCCCACAGATACCTCAGAGCACACAACTGGTTATAAAAAAGAGTATTTAAATCAGCTTTATATCTCAAGTTACTTTGATTTAATCATTTACATTAAGGAGACCACTGTGCTCCCTCTCCCCCTAGAAATACAACTGCTGGGAAGAAAAAAAATTTTCTTAGAAGAGTGGACTCCTGAAAGAAAAACCTTTTAAAGTGTTCCTTGGGCAAATCTTTAAAAACAAAATGCTAGGTATCATTAGAAAACTGAATTAATATTGGAAGTACGATTTTTCCAATGTCTCAGACCATAGAACTCTCTAGAAATACCACTGTCCTTTCCAGATGGCATGCACTAAATATCACATAAAGAAGTCAGTGAAAGCTCAACAAGTGAAAATAAGATGAAACTAAAACTTACAGTACACACAGATTCACAGCAACAACGACAGGATTAGCACACTTTTGTGTCTCGTTCACTGAATCACACATCCATAAAAGTGAAATTAGGGGCCTCACATGAGGGATAAACATAGAAAAGTATATATCACTTTACACACCAATAACAGAATTATTGGACTTATCTATATGTAAAATTTGGAATAATTTATTTAAAAATTAAATAAAAAACAAGGTCTTATAAACTTAGGGAAATAGTCTAATAAAACAACTTTGTCAAGTTGATGATCAGTGATAGAAAATAGAGTCATGCCCTCTGCTAGCACATTTTTTATTTCCACAGTCAAGAGTCAGACTGTTCACTAAATATTGACCTAATAAAAAATAATTCAGGCTGATGAGTGCATTTTAATCCTGTGAAATAAGATCAAACAATTGTAGCAGTTTGTGTCTACCATAGAGCAATTCCTAGTAGGGAAAAGGAATCAACTTCATTTGAGCGAAGAACTGGCCCAGATTAGGGGTTTGAGAGAAGTTTAATTCTTTGCTGTTTATTCAAATCTTGTAAACAATGGAAAATCATAAAATGTTTTGATTTTAAATTTATGGCTGTCCAGTATTCTCCAAGCTCCATTCAACTTTAGGAATTGTGTGTTTGATCTTTTTTTTTTTTATTTCCAGGAATGTTCAAGACACCACAACCTCATTCATGTGAATTCGAAGATTCTCCACTAGTGTTCTAGACTCAAATGCTATATTTTCATGAAGTCTTTTGTATTGTTTATGTGCCAGCTGACATTTTTCATTTCTTGGGCCACGCTGGCACCTCATATATACTTCACTGTATTCTCCTGGGTGGTTGGCACATGTCCTCATTAACTACCAGTCTTCACTAGGTCAGTGGCTGGGGCCCAATCCCAACTTATATTTTGTCATATTTAGTATACTCCCTGGTACAATGTACCATGATAGTGGATTAATTGAAGGAAAACATAGGTGAAGATCACTTTCCTCCTGGATAACTGGAAGGAGGAACAACATCACCTTTACTTTTTGAATATTAAAAGAATGACATCATATGAATTTAAAACTTTATCTGTCTGGTAACATACACTCTGTAGCACATTTCCTAGACAGAGATACAACTGTTAATTTTAACCTAACTAATGTGTAAACTGACATTTAAAATAGTTAATTCAAATATCCAAGATCATATAACTAGTATATTATGAAGCTAGAATTTGAATGCTGGTATCTTGGGTTGCACATTAAACATGATCAGAATATAAAATGAACATTGAAATTTTTTTAAAAGCTATTATGGTAAAAGAAACATTGGCATTAATCCTCTTCAAAATATTCCTCTTGCTTCCAGCACATTTGTCTCACCTCTCTTTCTAATTTCTGAAGCAATTCTGCAAGTCCTCTTTTGTGGGTGTCTTTAGTTGCGCTGTGGTGGAAATTTTGCTGTCCCAAATCAGTTAAAAACATTTACCTTTTATAATCATTTTGACTTTTGAGAAAAGCCGGAAGTCACACAATACTATACCCAGTGAGTACGGTGGATGAAGACACACCACAAAGTTTTCACGAGCTTGCCTTTCCATTGGGTAGAACTCAGCTCAGTGCCAGCACTCACTGTATTTTTGATCACTGCTCATAAAGACACAGACGACAACATCAAGAAAATGACAAGAATAATAGGATATGTATGGTAATATTCTAAGGCGGATTAATGGCAGTGCATCTTTTACTGTAATAATTGATTTTAATTTAAATATTCACCATATATTTTGATCACCCCGTGTATGTGCCTGTGAGCTACCAAAAACTATCCAGAAGAATATATAGAAGAATTTTTCGGGCTTTATCGCTCTTATCCAACAGATTTTAAACCTGAGTTAAGCTGGCAACTTCGCTCTCTTGTGGATTTTGACATTTATATTTCTGACCACACTATATTACTTCATACCGCATAAATGAGGTTCAAGTTTTCTTTCTAGATTTAAAATTTATAAACTGCCAAAATGCATCCAGTTTTGAATTCATAATATAATATGAGCCAGAGAAATCTACCTAAGACAGTAGGAGAACAAAGAGAAAATAGATAAAAATTATACCGACATGTTTGTTGTTTCATGTTTTCTTTCTATATTTTTACATTATGATTTCCTGTGTTTCTAAATTAATGAACTATAATTAGCAGTTGATCAACACATTCCATTCAATAAAAAAAAATAAAAATTAAGACATATATATGTACATATATTACTTTATTCCCATTCATTTGATATATACTATGCTCACAAAGATAAAGGGAGAAAATTTGGGCTTAAGATATATTATGGATTTGCTGTTTTAGGTTTACATAGGTTATAAGCTTTTAGATGTTTTAAATGACTAATAATATCCCTACTTTTAAATACTGATTTTTCACTTAATGGAAAATGGCAGTAAAAATTCATCTTATCATGATTTAACTAGGTAAAAGTATATGAACAGGCTACTAAAATCATTTCTGTATGGATCCCAGCTTCACACTGTTAATGAAAGAATAATTGATAAATCATCTAGAATAAATAACACAATTTCCAGTCAGGAATACTTCACATTATGTTTCGGTAGTAGTGAAAGCTTTTATGACAGCTTTTTGAACTTATTCATATGGTACCTTATTAAAGATATAAATGAAAATATTGGATATTTTTCTAGGTGATACTAGCATTGCTTCTTCCTTTCTCACTGTGATCTACTAGCTTTATTTTATACCAAAATTTATGGGATGAAGGAAATTCACAAACCAAGGAAATATGCAGTCAGCTATTCTTTAGTCATGCTAAATAAAATCACTCAAGCTTATTATGGTTAGCAGCATATATTAAGCGTCACTATGTATCGCGGGACTTGAGAGAACCCAGAGGAAGACAAAGAGAAGCACCCTGACTATGGGAAGCTTGAGCACTGAAAACTGAGTAAACATATACAAATACCAAGAGCAGAAGCCTCACCCTTCAGGAGCTTGGCCTCTGGAATGCGGACATACAGGAAATGTATCATTCCTGAAATCCGTCCAGTTGCCACTGGTGATGGAGAAGGTCTATCAGGTTGGGTCTTGTGTGTATTCACAGCACAGAACTTCTCTGTGAGCTTGGCCATGACCTTAGCTTTCCTAGTCAAATGCTTCAGCCAAATTAAGAGTCTCTATTTTTAACAGTTCAGCTATTTAGGAATTTTTATTCTCATTTCAAAGGCAAGTAGAGGAAAAAAATAGCCATCAAGTCCCGTATGTCTTCTGTTTTATTTTGTTTTTTTGTTTTGTTTTGTTTTGTTTTGTTTTTTGTTTTTCTTCCAGTACCAGGAATCAAACTCATGACCTTGCACTTGCCAGGCAGGCACTGTGCTGCTGAGCTAAATCCCCAGCCCGCCATATGTCCTCTGGAAGCAGCACAATTTTAAATAGAATCTCATACAAAAAAATTTTAAAAATACATAACCTGCCATCTTTAACTCACTATTTAGTAAGGATATAATGGTGATGGGCTTGGGTGAAGCCTCCCATTCAGGCTTTATGACTTTCATAAAACAACTTCCATGCATTTACTATTCTACAGCAGTACTTGATTATGAGTTACAGGAAATAAACTGCCCTCGTTCAAATAAATAAAGCAAATGCATCTTTGCATTCGTCATTCCTCATTTTATAATGCTGCTTTTGCATGTTCATCACTACTCGTTTGTGCAATTTAGGTATCTCTCAGGAATTCTCAAGTCATTAGTGTGAATTAGTGTAGTATTAACTACAAAATGACAGATACTTCCAAGAATTTTAAAAGAAACGCACTCATCGGCATAGATTAATGGGGAGTAATTTATCTCTTTCTACATTTACAGCTCCCACAATGAAAGCAGATGGGCCACAAACATGCTTTTCCTAAGTGGTCATTTTTAGTGGCAAAACTGCTAACACAGCAATATTCCAGGTCCTTATCTCCAACACAAACACATAGAGAAAGCCAGCATTCTATAGTGGGAAGAATCCTGAACTGAGAGACATCGAACAAAATCCAAGTTCCTCTCCTGGCATTGGCAGACCGATGCCGCTTGCCATGGGCTGCCTCCTTCTGTCCCCATGAGCTGCTTTATGCAGTGTACATGCTCTCAAGACACACAGACTTTCCAGTGATGAGAAGGTGGACAAAGCATTGTGCCATTTACATAGCTCTACCATATGTGGATTAGTTCATTTTCACATCTCCGCAGGAGAAAATAACCCCATTTCACATGCAGGAAAACTGTGATCCTCTAAGAAGTTAAGTTATCCAAGATTATATTGCTGGGAAGTGTCACCATCTGATTTTCTTCTCAGTCCTCATGGATTGAGTGTCTGATAAAGAAGCAGTCACCATTCATCATTTACAGAGGTTTTGCAGGCTAGAGGGGCAGGCGCCAGAGTGGGGAAAGATACCCACTGCTACATATTCCCTTCTCAGGCATACATTCTTCTCTCCAGACAAATCTGTCTCTCTCACAGTCTTTCAGGATACTCTTCTTTGGGAGTGACAGCTTCTAGGGTTAACCTGAGTTACCATTTCTGTGCTTTTGCTAACTCTTAGAGAATAGCACTGGTGAACTCTCATTGAAGGGGATATTAAGACCCAAAACAATTTGTTTAAACCACAGAAATGCTGAGCCATCAATATATTCCATACTCACTTTAGCTGAAATTATGGTATCTAAAATTATGTAACATAAGTGAGAAAATTGTGAAGCTGTACATTTGTATCATTAATTACATACTAAGGTATTGCTATTAGTTTAAATAGGAAAGATGTTTGTAAAAAGCAGAGTTTAAAGCTAAATCTAAGCATCAAATATCAAAAAGGAAGATAATCATTTTATTTGCTTAATTATTCTTAACTCAGAGAAAATATCTCATCCCTTCTTTTAGGATTCTATCTCATCTTTAACTCAATTTAATTCCACTTTTTTGCCCAAAAAACTCCTGATCACACTGCATAGGTTCCAACTATATATCAGTTCTTGTTTGTGTCTTTCCGAGATCATTTAAACAAATTTTGTCAATTCTTGTCTTATGATAATCCATTATATCATACTTCTTTTCCAGCAATTTCTATTTTGTGTTATAGTTATTCTACATGGTTGTTGCTCCTCTTATTCTCTGATCCGCTGATGTCAAGAACATTTGTTTTTATTCTTTCATTTATGTATTCATTTATATTTGTGGAAGAGTGAGGGTAAAAAGAAATTTCAGGAAGTGTCTGAAGTAAATGAATGAGATAAAACTGCAGAAAGAAACTGAAATTTGATGACTAATAACCAGCCTAGACAGTGGAATCAAAGCACAATTTCTTTACAGTTCATCTTTAACGTGCTGTAATGCCAGGTATAAAATCCAAATTCAAAGATCGATAGGCAAAAGCATCTGTATAATTTCTTAGCTGTGGAAAGTGACTAGAGATAAATTAATAGTTATCATGATCCAACAAGAATATTGCTTTCCCATTCCAAAATACTGTCTTTTATATTCTCTTAACATAGTCAAATGGGTTTACTAATTCACATTAATGAAAAGAAATCCTTAAATAAATCATTAATTTCCCTTTGACAGTATTCTCAATTAACATGAAGATAGGTCAACGTTAGACCAAAGATTTCAAAAGTGAGTGTTTAATTGAGTGGATTTAAGTTATCTTCCCATGATAATTGATAGTGAAAACATTCATTTAATTGAAAATCACCATGAAGTAAAGCAAGACATACTGCAACTTCATTCCACATGTGTGATGAATCACTTATCTTTAAAGAAAAATGAAGTTACTGATATATTTAGCAATTAATTTCAGCTGACACATAATTTAAATCTTTGACAAGAAAAATTAGGTAACTGATGTTTTACTCCTAAAATTAACAAAGGATGCCAAATTTATGCATAGCTTAATTTATGCTTAAGTTTTCCTTGTAAATAAACAGACTCTTTACCTTAAATGATTAGTTATGCAGAAAGTTGCCCGATGGAATTCAAGACAGTGTCTTTAGCTTTTGAGGTGCTAATTCCAAGCATGAGCTCAAGAGATCAATGAATTTAATGAAGAGAATATAATAAAACAGAAATCATAACAAACACTGTAAAACAAAATAACAAACAAAATGCAAATTAGCCTTCAATTTATGATCTTTCATTTGAAGCATGGGAGGGCACACAAAAACAAGAGAATAAAATCAACACATTGGATATAAATATCAAGAATGACATGTCATTCTGTCAGCCAGGAGAAATGGTCTGATTTCAAAAATGAAACCCATCACTCTGTACTCGCCATCAATTGCGAGGCCTGAGATGAAAGTCAGTTTCCTCAAATAGAGTCTTCTCAACAGTGTAAAATGTTTAGGAATCAGAAAACAGGAGGAAGATCACCTTATTCTTATTTTATCTTTTGTACCGGGAATCGAACTCAGGGCCTTGCTCTTGCCAGACAGGCACTGCGCTGCTAAGCTATGTCCCAGCCCCCATGGCCTTATTCTTGGAATACAGTAAAAAGAAATGCCCTTTCCTCTAGAGGTGTGGAGGCAAAAGCAAAACAAAAGCAAATAGAGGCTCAGGGTGCATAACAAAATTGGTTGATGCTACTGACAAAGGTAGTCGCCAGGGAACGTTAGGAAGT
This sequence comes from Chinchilla lanigera, assembly GCF_000276665.1. Taxonomy (NCBI): domain Eukaryota; kingdom Metazoa; phylum Chordata; class Mammalia; order Rodentia; family Chinchillidae; genus Chinchilla; species Chinchilla lanigera. The sequence goes on from NW_004955418.1 coordinate 13,759,297, forward strand.
GGAGGACGCAGCGCTGCTGCAGGCCAGCTAGGGAAATTCCTGAGAGCTGACAAGAGCAGGAGGAGCCAGAAATCTGGACGAACCCTGGGACAGACCTCGGGACCAATATCCCTCCTTCACTTCTTTTCCATGTGATGCTCAGGTTATGTGACTCATCAAGCCTGTTTCCTTAAGGGAAGAATAAGGGTACCAGTATCAAAGGTTAAGAGGGACTATCACCAATGACCTCAGCCAGAAGCCCTCACCCAGAGTTCCTTCTGAGCCCACAGGTGCTTCTCCAGTGCCTACCCAGTCACTAGACGAAAGAGCCCATGGGCTGTGAGTAACCTGGGGCAACATGCAAACCAAATTGTATCAGTATAATTAGGGAAATACAACTTTTCTTCTTCCCCTCCCTCCCTCTCTTCCTCCCCTCCTTTCTTTCTTCTATCTTTGCATCTATCCTTCCTGCTTTCCTTCCTCCCTTCTTCACTCCCTCCCTTCCTTCCTTCCTCCCTTCCTTCTTTCTTTCCTTCTATTCTTCCTTCTTCTTTCCTGCCTTCTCCCCTATTACTTCCTACCTTCTCTTTTCTCTTCCCCATATCAATAATATGCTTGATTTATGATAATTTAAATTATATAGATACATCAAAATCATTTTGGGAAGTAAACTGCCTAGGTCATTTTTCCTCCCTGAAAAATCACAGAGCTCTGCTTTTTGTGGATTCTCTCTGTGCCTGGAACCAGACACTGGGAGATTCTCTTATATAGTCAATGTTGTAGAATGAATTATTTCTACTTCACAATAATACTGTTTACAATAGTGGGGCAGGACTTACTGTACTCTTACAAATAATGAAATTTAAATCATATTTTCACTTAATTGCATCATGAGCACATTTTTCTAAGGCCTCCTCCCCCTTCATGTCTGTGAATCTCCCTTCCTGTGTGCTAGCAGATTGTGCTATGTCACAAGAAGCATTTTTGTTGGGTGGGGAGTTTGAAGGAAGGATAGGTCAATATTCTCTGGAGGCAATTTCAGTCAGATGCTGTGTAGATGAGAGATTCTGCACAGGTGCCTTAACTAGCTTCTGAAAACCATTCTTCCCCCTGGTGCAGGCAGTCCAAGTCAGGGGAGCTTTCCTGTATTTCTAGACCTTGCAGTAGCTTCCCTGTGAGCTCAGAAGACACTCTGGGTGAGCGCTTCCGGCTGAGGTCATTGGTGATGGACCCCTTGACCTCCAGTCTCCGGCTTCTCCAGCGCTTGAGTAATTCTCTATTTCTTTGCATTAAATCCTTCATGCTGAGAACCTAACATGGCTCTGTTTTTTTTCTTAGGCAAACTGTGATAAGAATTCTTTACATTTGGTATCGATACTCTTAGTCTTCAATTAAGGAAACAGGGTTAATGAGTCACATAACTTAGAGGGGAACACAGCACTGAGAAAGGCAGTTTTACTTAGCAGAAGCTTGCAAGGTAGACTCAGCATAAAGAAAGGAGTAACCCAAATGGTAGTATCACCACTGACAATTCAGGAACTTAATAAATTCACATTGCACATGCTTAAAGTGGAGCAAATCACAATACAACCCAATAAATGAACCAGCACATCAATGTAACAGTGGCTCATCGATGAAAACAAAAACCTATTGAGCCTCTCCAACATGGAGCTATCTGTACTAAAGCCATCACTCAGAACCAGAGGCAAGAGACAGAAGCCAGACACACAGTAATCATGCAAAGTTCCTACTGAACGCACAGTGGGGTGCTTGGACAAGAGTGGTACCGTAGTACTTAGGACACAGAGTCAAAGCAAAAAAAAAAAAAATAAGCCAAACCTCCCTATTTGAAAAAGAGCAAGAAATAAGAGGAAACAAAATGAAAGTGATTGGAAATAATCCTAGAGATCCATGAGCCATAAAGCTGTCCACATATACACTCCATGAGGTTAAACATTGGGAGGGTAGTCATCAATCAGTAGGGTCACACTGAAAGACTCCCTCAGGGAAAGTTAAGGAAAAATAAAGTCCTAAACAGTGCAATATATCAAACCCACAAATCCAGGAACACTGTGATAATAGATGCGTTTATGATACAAATTAATCCAAATGACCAAAGAGGGTAAATGTTTTCTGCATGTGCACTGTGCATCATAAAATATCCTGTGACCTTGCATAAAATTGTGCACACTTCGCTGGAAAAGTGGTCTTGTTTACTCTCTCTGCTCAAAGCCTGTCTGTGTAGGTTTGCAGCATGTCGCTTCACTCAACATTAAGTGCAACATTAAGACATTCTATTTATGAGAGCTTTCAGGTTCTCAGGAACTTTGATGAAGTGCTATTTCATGGTGGATTCTGTTGTTTTCTCATGAATGAGTGAACTCACAGGAAGTCAGGCTTCATTAGATTGTCATGTCTCAGAGATTAGAAAAATCTCCAGTCATTCGCTCAATGCCTTCAAAGTTAGCATTGCTCTTCTGGTTACTGGCATTGCAGTGGGTCTATGCCACCTCCCTGAACAGAATCTGCTAGCTTCCCATTATCTTCTGAGTGGAATATGAATGTTTCATCCTGGATTTAATACTTTTCTACAACGTGCCCTTAATTCATCTTTCAGACACATCTTGTACAAACCTCAAGCACCACATTCCTCAAGGACATTCCTCAAGGACATTTCTACCAAAGTAGCCCTTCCTTATTATTTTACAGAGCATTATGTATTATGTGTGTCAGATATCTCTCTGTGACAACTCCCTTCAATCCTTAGTGAATGACAGCAGTGGCGATTGTTATTTCTCACATTTCTGAGGATTTCCCAGGAGGTTCCTGTGCTGACTTTGCCTCTGTTCACTTGGGAGTCTGCATCCAGCTAGAAGGAGAGCTCAGTAAGAGGTCCCAGAGAGTTGTACTCATCTCTGGCCTTTGATGATAGCTGCCGACTGGTGTGTTTCAACCTCTTCTGTTCTTCTGTTGGTCAGGCCAGTGTAATGATAGCATGGCCTCAGAGCTTCCTTCCAAGTGGAAAAAGAAGGAAGATGCAAAACTTCTTCAGGCCCAAACTTTGGCAAAGCCACTGTGACTTTAGCTATCTTCTATTAGGAAACATGGGTCACAAAGAGAGCTTTGAGTTCAGATTTTATTTTTATTGTAAAAACTATCAAGAGTTTGTGGTTATGTAAAACCTACTCCACTTCATGCTTGACCATAATTATTTATAGCCCTCCTCCATGCAACATATTATTCCTTTTCAAGACTTCTAAATGTCTTATTCATAGCAGTACTCGACTAAAAGTCCAGAATATAGTTGTCTACAGTTCATCCAGAGATCTACAAGCTAAATAGAAAAGTAATGTACCAAATAGAAAAGTAATGTACCAATACAAACACACACACATCACTCACACACACATGCACACATATCTGTTCATCCAACATGTATTGGTAAGAAAGGAACACAATAGTCTTAGTATATCTCAGTAGAAAAATATAGTATAGTCTTAATAGGCTTAAAAAGAACTTCAATAATCCCTAATAGAAAAGAGTCATAGAGTTTACTGATTGAGAACAATTCTGAAATTTAGCTCATCACTTGTTACCTGTTGCTCTAATTCTAGAGGCAGGAGATACTTCTTTTAAAAAGTATTGGTATATGTTTGTGACACATAATAATTACATTTGTTCTGGGGAATTTGTACACATGTATCATATACTGACCATTTTTGATCTCCTTGATTCTGGTCTATATCTACTTTCTAGAAAGAGTTCTCTGCTCCATTGCTCTAAATTCTTAGTTCAGTCTTTGGATTCTTGGTTCCACTCTCAAGAATGTTTTTCTCCTCCGTAGCACATATTTGTACTTGAGCAGCTACCTGGGCCCACACTCTGTTCCAAGGCTTTTTCTTTCTACTGTCTCTTCTCACTTGGTCCTGACCCAAAATATTTTGGAGTTTTGTCACAGTAGCACTTTGTTTAAGTCATGTCTGGCGGGTTGGACTCACTATCAGGCAGGAGCACCTTGGTCCTTTGTGTGTGGCACCTCATCCTCCAGTGGGTAACACCCACTTCATGCCATGACAGTCTCCAGCCAGCATTCCAGGTGTACAAGGACAGACCTGCACTGTGTCACTTTTGCCTCATTCTATTGACCAAGAAAAGTCAGGTGACCAGTTTCTATTCAAGGATTGAAAAACTAAATGTCACCCCTTAAACTCTGAGGGTTCATTTAAGCTACTACAAATTTCATAGGCTAGTTATGCTTCTGTTCTGCCCAGTGCTTTGGGTTAGCGACTCTACTAGCATGGTGCAATATCTCATGCATTGTGTGGCACAGTATTTGTTATACACATGGTGTGTGTGTGTGTGTGTACATGTACTAGAAATTGAACTATGGGCTTCATGCATGCTAATAAATGCTTTACCACTGAGCTTCAGTCACAGTCTTTTTATTTTATTTGAAGATAAGATCTTGGTAAGTTGCACAGGTTGGCCTCAATCTCACCATTCTCCCTCAAGTGCTCAGTAGCTGCAGGCATGAACCACTGCGCTGGTTATTGACTAACTTTTACTTATAAGTATGTATTCTACAAATGGAAGGATCACCATAGTGTTACAAAAAAATGAATACATAAAAAAAGGTTTGTTCAGACCAATGTTTAAGATAGAAGTACGTGCCATGAAAAATGAAGAAATAGCCATAGATGACTATCTATCATGAAAATCATCAACCATTCCAATGTACTCAGCCTGTTCTATGCTAACAGAAATGTGGGATTCTTATCCTGGAAAAAAATACATCCAAATTTCTTTGAAAACATTCTCTGACTTAGACGTATATTTTTCTATTTTACTTTGGACTTTGTCCAACAAATGGAATTGGGATATATGGAAACTTATTAATTACCTTCAGAGTATAAAATTTAGAATAAACCTTCATAAAAGTGAGAAATTAATTTATAAATTATCATCTATTTATTGTTAATTTATAAACTATCATTTTCTTATATCATTTTACTATGGACATATTTTCTGTTGTTACATGACTTTTCCCAACTATGTTTCCTAAACATTCCTCAAAAAGGAATTCCATGATGAGAGTAATATACAAGTCACATAAAGTCTATTTTGCTTACACATAAGTATATATTTATTTGAAATCAACACTTAGGCATTTATTTTTCCCCCAGTTTGGCACATTGCATGGTAAAGTTTAATATTTACCTCATTATCCCTAAGAAAAATGAACACTGAAAATACTAGAAAGAAAATACATTTCCTTGAAAGTCAGATTTTCTGACAGTATTTCTTATTCTAACTGACTATGTGGCACTGAGAAAATTGCCTTATCTCTTTGAGTCTCTATTTTTTTTCATCTATACAATAGAAAATAAAAATTTCATTCAGATCTAAGAGCTTTAAAACACAACATTTCTGTATATTACTTCTGGCTAACATACTAATGCAAAACTGAAGGGCTCATTAGATGTTTTTCACTATCTATCAGTTTCATTAACAAGACTTTTACTACTTAGCAGGGGGAGAAGTGTAGTAGATGATTAATGAACTGGATCTTCAGCCTAAATATATATTCCCACATGGCCCAGCATCCTAATAAACCAAGCAAAGAAAAATCATTGGTTGTGACTGTTTGCTCAAGCCACTAGTGTTAGCAGTGTTTATTTTTCACAGTTAATAAAGTTAATACCTAGGAGACTCAATAAAAAATACATAATAAATATGTAAATATCTGAAAAATGAGGCAATATAGAGTTAAAATATAAGGGAATAGGTGAGGTTAGAAAAAGAGATTAAAGATAACTTGTAAATGAATGTATAAAGGTAATTGAAGTCTCCAGCACTCTGGCTTTTCTATTTACACAAATGACTATCCTCTGATCACATTGCTGTTTCTTCCCAGTTGTTCTTTTGTCTAAGTACAAAGAAGCTACGGCAACTACAAGTTCGACGATTGTGAAACTTCTAATACTACTTGGTTCACTGAAAGGAATCAAATGTGCTTCAGAATTAGCTGACTTTAAGCTGGATAGGGTGATGTATAGAAGATATCTGAGGATCCCAGCTTTCACAGAACACAAAGACTTTTATGTCAAAAGAACACAGGAGCTAACCCAAGGCAAATCTCCATTGTCCAGAGGTAGAACTGTTTTAATAACTGTTTTATACAAATATGTCAAAGTTTAATAACTTTATAACAATGTTTTTAAACTTATGAATTACTATCATAACTTATTAGAGTAGTCATTCATTATTATGAGAAATTGGTAAATACCCAGGAATAACTAAACATTTATCCTACTTTCATTTTGTAGACTACACATAGTAGAAGAACATATTATAAAATTAAACAGTAGCATCTACTCATGATCTAGATAGGCTATGGTTAGAGCTCTTGTAGCAAAATGCTGTTGCAAAAATATTCATAGAACAGAACAGTAAGCAAAACCATGGCATCTTGTTTTGAAATTTTGTTTTATTTTCTCTTTATGCTAATTTCCTATCTTCAAATTCTATATTTTTTATGTTAAAGAGGAAAGAACAAAAACAAATCATCAAAAACAATGACATAAAAAATAAAAACAGGGGGCTGGGGATTTAGCTCAGCGGCACAACACCTGCCTGGCACATGCGAGGTCATGAGTTTGATTCCTGGTACCAAAAAAACCCCCAAAAAACTAAAATAAAATAAAATGAAAACAATAAAAAGGATACAGAATTTTAAACAAGGTAATAGGAAATTAACAATGGTTGTTCCGTTACATATTGTTACCTTCAAATTGGTTACTCAGATAATCAGATATAGGCATGCAAGATTGATCAAATAATTAAACATTAACTATTCCTTTCAATAAACCAACAGAAATTAGTCATCCATTTATCTTAGCTGTCTTGTGTATATATGTATATATATATATTTCCCTTTCTTCTTTCTTTCTTGACTGAGTTATTGTCTACCAGGAATGATTTTGATAGAATTCAACAGTAGGACAGTTTAGATGTTGATTGCAAGAGATTTCTTTTACTAAAGCTACTTCTCAAGAAGCCATACTTTTTGCTGGGTGGGGAGTATCAGAAATCGAACTCAAGACCTCCTGCTTGCCAGGCAGGCACTCGTCTTTCTTTCTTTTCCTCTTTTCGCTCATCCCAGTTGTTGTATCCTTTTGAGCAGTTTCTTTCCCTTTCACAATATGTGTTCTATCTTTCAGATTTTATTTACTCTTTCAGGTTTTAACACTAGGGAGACAATACTATGTTACACATGTGTCTGATTTAGTTCACTTATGAGTATGGTCTCTAGTTGCATCCATTTATCTATAAAAGCCTTAAGTTTATCTTTCTTTATAGCTCCATTATATAAAATACTCCATTATAGAAATACTCCATTATATAAAAATACCACATCTTTTTTATCTATTCATCAGTTGATGGGCTTTTAGGTTGTTTCTGAGGTTTAGCTATTACAAATTGTGCTGCTATAAACATGCATGCATATATATCACTGTGGTATGATGTTTTCAGTTCTTCTGGAAAAATACCCATAAGGGAAATACCTAGGTTGAACGAGACCTCTAATCCTAGTTTACTGAGGAATCTCCAGACTGATTTCCAAAGTGATAACACCAGTCTACACTCCCACCAAAAGTGGAGAAGGGGTTCTTTTTCCCCACAGCCATTCCAGCATTTGTTATTGATTGATTTCTTGATGATAGTCATTTTTGGGGGGTGAGATGGAATCTCAGTGTTGTTTTAATTTACATTTCTCAAATGACTAATGATGTTGAACATATTTTCATGTATTATTTGCCATTTTTACTTCTTTGAGAATGTGTATTCATCTCAGATGCCCATTTTAGGATTGGGTCTTTGAATTTGGGGGACCTGATTTTTTAAAATTATTTATATGTTCTAGATAGAAGTCTTTTGTCTAAGAGGCACTTGGGTAAAAATTTGCCAATTCGTAGCTTTTCTTTTCACTCTGTTGGTGACTTCTTTTGATGTGCAAAACCTTTTCAATAAGATGAGATCCCAATTGTTGATTCTTTGAAATATTTCCCATGTACTTTGGTTTTTGTTCAATGAACTCTCTGCCTACCCCTATGTCTTCAAGATTTCTACCTATTTCTGTCCCAGTAGATTTAGTGTTTCTGTTTTAGTATTTAAATCTGTAATGCATTTTGACTTTAGTTTAGTGCATAGTGATAGACAAGGATATAGTTTTACTCTTTGGCATGTGGAGAACCAGTTTTTCCAGCATCATTTATTAAAGAGACATTCTCTCTTCCAGTGAACAAGTTTGGCCCCTTTGTCAAAGATAAGGTGGTTGAGTGTGTTTGTGGTTGTAGCTGCATTTTCCAGTCTGTTCCATTGCATCTCAGGTCTGTTTTTTTGTTTGTTTATTTGTTTGTTTTGCTAGTACCATGCTGATTTTATCACAGTAGCTTTGTAGTATAATTTCAAGCCAGGGATTTTGTTGCTTCCTGCCTTGCCTGTGTTGCCCAGGATTGCTTTTGTTATTCTGAGTCTCTTCTGGTTCCAGATGAATTTTAGGAAGGTTTTCTCTCTATCTGTGAGTTATACTAGTGGTATTTTGATCAGAATTGCATTGAATCTCTATAACAATTTTGGGAGTGTGGCCATTTTCATAATGTTGGTTCTTCCTATCCATGAGCAAGGAATATCTTTCCATTTTCTGAAATCTTCTGTGATATTTTTTTCAGAGTACTGTAGTTTTCACTGTATAGATGTTTTACTTCTTTAGTTATATTGCTTCCTAAGTATTTCAGTTTTTTGGATGCTATTGTGTAAGGTATGGTTTCCTCAATTTCTGTCTCAATGTGTTTGTTGTTTGTGTACAGGAATGTTATTGATTTTTGAGTATTGATTTTGTATCCAGTTATGCTGCTGAACTTGGTTATTAATTCTAGAAGTCTTCTGGCGGAGTTTTTGGGATCTTCTCTGTACAGTATCATGACATCTGCAAATAATGATAATTTCACTTCTTCCTTTCCTATCTTTACTCCTTTTATTTCTCTCTCTTGTCTAAATGCTCTGGCTAATGTTTCTAGAACTATGTTGAATAGAGTGGTGACAGTAGACATCCTTGTCTTGTTCCTGATTTTAGAGTGAAAGCTTTCAATTTTTGTCCATTTAATATGATGTTGCCTGTTAGTTTGTCATAAAAGGTTTTGATCAGATTGAGATAAAGACCGTCTATTCCAATTTTCTGTAGGATTTTTTTTTATCATGAATGAATGTTGGACTTTGTTAAAAGCTTTATCTGCATCTATTGAGAAGATCATATGTTTTTTATCTTTGGCTCTGTTGATATGTTGTAGTACATTTGTTTGGCATTAAATCTTCTCTAAATTTCTTGTATAGTTCAGCTATGAAACCATCAGCGCTTGGGTTCTTCTTTGTTTGTAAGTTTTTAGTCCTGTTTTCAATTTCACTAACTGATATTGGGGATACATAATTTTTACATCTTCTTGATTCAGCTTTGGCAATTCATGTGTATGTAGGAATCTGTCTATTTCTTCTATGTTTTCCATTTTATGAGAGTAAAGATTTTCAAAGTAAGTATTGATGATCTTCAGAATTTCTACAGGCTCTACAATGACTTTACTCTTTTCACTCCTTATTGCATGATTTTGAATTTTTAAATTTTTTTATAAGGTTGACTAGCAGTTTATCAATTTCATTTATTCTTTCAAAGAACCAACTCTTTGATTCATCAATTCATTATATTTTTTTGTCTCAATTGCACTAATTTATTCCCTGTTCTTTATAATTTTCTCCATTCTTCAGGCTTTTAGCTTGATTTGCTATTCTTTTTCTAGAAAGTTGATGTGCCTCATTAGGCTATTTCTTTTTGTTCTGTTTTCCTGATTTCCATTATAAATTTTCCTCTGAGGACTGCTTTCATTGCATTCCACAGATTCCAGTAAGATGTATTTACATTTTTCTTAGACTGTAGCTATTGTTCAATTTTTTCTTTAATTTCATATTTGACCCATTGGTTGTTCAGGAGGGTGTTATTTGATTTCCATGTGTTTATGGAGTTTTGTGGTTCTTTTTGTCATTAATTTCCAATTTCATTCCACTATGGTCAGAAAATATACATATGGTAATTTCAATTCCTTTCCATTTACTTAAGCATGTTCTATGGGCTAGTATATGGTCTATTTTGGAAAATGCCCCATGTGAGGCTAAGAATGTGTATTCTGATGTTGGATGGAACACTCTGTTAAGTCTACTAAGTCCATTTGT
>NW_004955418.1:13769926-13798453 GCF_000276665.1 Chinchilla lanigera
ATTATGGCTAATTGGAGTTCTATATGCCTCAATTAACTGTATGTCAGATTCTTCTCCCATGCTTGGGACATTTTCTGCTATTACTTCTGTGAAAGGTCTTTTTTATGTCATTTGTGTTGACTTCTGTTTTTTTTTGTTGACACCTATCAGTCTTATATTATTTTTCTTTGCATCATCTTGCAGCTATTGAATTGTTATTTCTTGGTTCCTTGTTATTTTTAAGAGATCTTTCTTTTCATGGTAGCTAGCTGCAATGTTGTCTTCAAGATCTGAGAGTCTATCTTCAGTTTCATTCAAGTGGTTTTGCCAGCTTTCAATGGCATTTTTAATTTCCTTGACATTGCCTTAAATCTGTTTCATGCATTCAAATTGTTGCCTATATTGTTTATTCATGGTATCCATCATTTTTCCTATGCTCCTCTATTTTTTTCTGTGTCTTCTTTCCTGAGCCATTCTTTCATTAGGATTGTCATTTCTTTTTTACCTGAGAGGTTATTTCTTATCTGATTTCCTCTGTAGCCTCCTAGAGTTGCTTCTTTATTGCAGCTGCTCTCATTTCAAAAATTTCAAGTGTATGACTTTCAATTTCTTTTATGTTGGTGTCTCCTAGATTTTTTCTGGGTGGGCTAGAGGTCTGAGATTGTATTTTGCTCCTTCGTCTTGTCATTTTCTGGGTTCCTTTAGCAAAACAGAGTCTCAGGTGCTTCCTGTGCTGACTTCCCTTTCAGGGGTGCAGGGGAAATGGGTCAGACACTGCATTCCTCTGGCCCAGCCTGTTACCAGGCCCTAAGTGCTTCCCCTGTTGGTGTGCTGACTGCCCATATCACAGTGCTGGGGGGATGGGTCAGGCACTGTGTTCCTATGGCCCAGCCAGTTGCTGGGCCCCAGGTGCTTCCTGCACTGGCTTCCCTTCTCATGCTATAGAGGGATGGGTCAGGCCCTGGGTTCCTCTGGCCAAACTGGTTACCAAGCCCCTGATGCTTACCTTGCTGGCTGTCCTTCACGGGGTGCAGGGAAGATGGGCAGGCACTATGTCTGTCTGGGTCAGCTGGTTGCTGGTCCCCTGGTACTTCCCACACTGGTACACTGGCTCTCTTCTCACAGTACAGCAGAGATGGGTTAGGCACTGTGTTCCTTTAAAATTCTATACAGTTTCTATTGAGATTTTTTTTATCTCTCTCTTTTTCTTTGGTCTCTTTAAAATAAAAAAATAAAAAAGAACTTTCATGAAATGTCTTACACAAAATTTTCTTAAATTCTGTACAGATAAAAATTATATTAATTTTTCAGTGTTAAAGTGCTCTTCTCTCTGCCTCTCTGGAGACTGAACAGCAGACACTTTGGCTGTGGGCTCTGCCAGCTTGCTGCTCCCCCACTGCATGTGATTATGACCTCCCTCTTCCTCCCAGAAGAGCATGGGAACCTCGCTGTGTTGTGTCATCATCACATAAGTATGCTTTCCTGTGTTAAACCATATTCCAGCTGTGATTTTGGTTATTTTTCAAACAAAATAATTTTAATGTGTTAGTTTAATAAATTAGTGATTTTCAAAGCACTAACATAAATTATCTCCTTTGATCATCAATAATTCTATTCTGTATCTTATTATTCATTTGGGTTGCTATCAGGAAGTGGTTGTTACCCCGGACAGTGTGAATGAACAGTGGAAAGATATCTTATAGAAGAGGAAAACAGGCAAAGAGAGAGAAAAAGAGAAAGACATGAGAAAAGGAAGATTAAGGAAGAAGGACTGGAATGGAAAAGAAAAATGGCAGATTTAATGGACTCATCAGTATATTAATCAAGTTAAACTGTTTGTGCCTGATTGTGCTGTCCACTTGAGCTGGGACTATTAAAATAAGTTACAATCCATAATTTATTATCTCCATCCTTTCAGAACCTAATTAGCTCTGCTACAATTAAATAGTATTCACAGCTCTTCAGCTGTTCTTATCAGCTCCTCCACTGACTATAAAGTGTCACCAAAGCAATCCTTTGGGTGAGATTATTCAGTTGTAAAACTGTGAAAAAACACTCACTAAAGAAGTGTGCTCTAGTGCTTTAACATCAAAGTGGTCTCTGATCCTTGTTTTTTTTTCCAGTTTACTTCTTTTTCATGACTGCTGCTGTTATTATTATTTTCTAGTACATGTTTGTGGCATTTAGAGTTTACAATCCTTTTGGGGCAAATGCATCTACATATATTTACAAGGAAAAGTTGCTAATTCAAAGTAGTCAGAAAGCAGAGCACAAGAAAGGAGCCTGTGAGGGAGACACTCCCTTCCAGGCCACATCCCCAATTGTTATGGTTTGTACCTGGGTGTCCCCCCAAAGCCTCATGTGGTCCTGGGGCAGGCTTTTAGAGTTTGATTGATGATGGGTATGAGAGCTACACCCTGGGGTGGATAGTTTGCATATGTAAGGGAGAGGAAGAGGCTGCTTGAGGCCATTCCTCCCTTGTGTGTGTTTGTTGATTCAGCTGTGTTCTGCCGCCATGAACTGTAGCCTTCTGTCATGTGCCATTCTGCCTTGTAACCTGCCAAGTATGGACTGAAACCTCCACAAACTGTAAGCAAAACAAACCTTTCCTTCCTTAATTTTGGGCATCAAGTATTTTGTCCCAGCAACGAGAGAAAAGTAACCAAGACACCAGTGACCTGCCTCTTCCAAACTAGACTTCTCCTCCTAACAGCACATTTAGGTTTCAGTTCATTAGTGCATCATTCACTGATGCATACCCTACCCCATGATCAAATCATCTTCCACCACCCATCTCTCCACACAGGAGTCTGTTGGGGACATCCTACTTCTTTTTTATGGGGGGAAGGGTCTCACCATGTAATGCAGGCTGGCATTCACTTATGTAGCCCAGGCTGATCTTGAATTCATGGCAATCCTCCTGCCTCAGCCTCCCAAGTGTTGGGATTACAAGTATGCACCCCGGCTTGACTCTGTACTTTCCATCCATAGCAAATATATATTATATTTCTGTGCCCATTTACTGCTCACTACACGTCCCCCTGTCCTTTCTCTTCATTCTCTTCATAATAACTAAGCTCTGAAAATAGCCTAGATGTCATCAACAGGGGAATGGATAAAGAAAAGTAATATACAGCTATATATAGGTAATAGGTATATATTACCTTTTCTTTATATATTCAGTTACAAAGAATTAATTCATGTCCTTTGCAGGAAAATGGATATGTTATAGTTTGTATCTGGATGTCCCCCCATAACTTCATGCAATCATGGGGTGGGTTTTTAGAGTTTATGATTGACCCATGATTCAATGCTGGGATTATGGATGTGAGGGCTACATCCACCCTGGGGTAGATAGTTTGCATATGTAAGGGAGGGAAAGAGGCTGCCTGCCACTGTTCCTCCCTTTTGCTCTTGTTGCTTTTGCTATTTTCCATCACCTTCAACTGTTGCCTTCTGCCATGTGCCACTCTGCCTTGGAACCAGCTGAGTATGGACTGAAACACTCACGGTGAGCTAAATAAACCTTTCCTTCCTTAATTCTGGGTGTCTAGTATTTTGTCTCAGCAATGAGAGAAAAGTAACCAAGACATAGACACATTTTCAGTTTGTTGTCCTTATTAAAATGCAGATTCTAAACCAGGCCTGGTGACACATACCCATAATCCCAGCGCTCCTAAATGCTGAGGCAGGGAGATTTTAAGTCTAAAAAAATTAGCAATTTAGGGAGGCTCTGTCTCCAGGCAACAATAACAACAATACTCATAATAATATTAATTTTTGAAGGACTGGAGATGTAGCTCAATGTGAAGGCATTGTGTTCATTTTCAGTAAAGAAAAAATTTAAGAAGATTCTTGGGTGCTGTGAGAATACACTAAATCAGAATTTCTGAAGGTAGGATCCAGGGAATTACATTTTAACAAGAATATTAGGTGTTTCTTACAACACTAAAGTTTCTAAAGTTTCTGGTGCTCAGAGAAATAAAGCCAAGAAGCAGACCAGGATAATTATCTAAAGTTCTTACTTCTAACAGTATTCAGTCAGGTACCTTTCAGAAGGAAAAATTAAAAGAGAAATTTACCTGCTAGTTCTGCTCACTCACAAGGTGAGCGCCACAAAACACCATTCTGCTCCGAATTGTTAGGCTGTTAGCTTCCTTCTGCAACTGATCAACAGAGGGGAAAATGGGTATGTTTAAATTTAAAAGAAAATTAAGCAATAAAATCAAGCAGGGACAAATAGCCTGTACTCATGTGATGCTTGTTTCCTTCAGAGGTAGTCATTCTTTATTTTCCTTACTTATCAAAAGGGGGAAAGATTAAAATAAGAAATAAGTCCCTCATTTTCTTATCAATAATTGCAAAGGCTGGGTCTTCATTTCCAGACCTTGTTTCTTTAAACTAGTTTTTGGTTTGGTTGGCAGTTTTGTTTTCTTGTTTTTCTTTTAATATCCCTGAATTCCATTTTGCTCAAAGATGGTAATTTACATCATCATCTGAACGGCTACTGAGGCCAAATAATGTTTTTCTTGCATTATCTGATACTCTCCAAATAACTAAATCCTTGTAGTTTCAACAAGATCTATTATTTCCTAAACAGCTAAAGGAAGTGAAGGTGCCAGAGACCTTTCCAGGTATAGGAAGTGTGGAACTTTCATGTTGTCTTGTTTTTTGTGCTGGTTTTAGAGGGAGTTTTTAAAATATTTTTCCTTGAGATTGGTAAAAGACTTAGTTTTAAACTGGCTTCAGATTTCTGATTCTTGTTCCCTCTGTACATTGTTGACAAATGCTCACTTACTGAGTGAATTGGTGGCAACTTTGTTACTCTCAGGCACTGAGAGTTCCTGGCCATATCTGTATATAAGAATATTTTCAGTTTAGAAATTGACATGATCCATTTTCTATAACATCTTTTATAAATTTAAAACATCCTTTAAAACACTTAGAATATCCCAAACAAGTTGATGAAGTTTTAAGCACAAGGTAAGATGCTCAACATAACTATTGCTTGGTGAGATACAAAATAAGTGGACTACATGATACCGTTACTACTAAAGTAGTTATAATCAAAAGAACAGACAATGCCAGTTTGGCCAAAATGTGGAACAACTAGAATGCTTATATAGTGCTGGGGAATATATAAACTAGAAAAATCACTTCAGAAAACAACTTCCCACATGGTTTAGCTGTTCCACTCCTAAGTACTTCCCCAGAGAAACAGAACATATGTTCACACAAACACTTGTACACGGATGTTTAAAGAAACATTATTCATAATAACCCAAGAGTGAAAATTTGTTTAGGGTCCATCAATTGGTGAATAAAATAACAAGTCTTGGTATATTCATAGGATGGAAAAATATCCAGATATTGTAAAGAACTACAGATATATGATACAATATGGAAAAACCTCAAAATTATTACCCTGTAAAAGAAGCCAGACACAAAGAATTACATATTATATGATTCTATTGATTTGAGATTTCTAGGAAATAATAAGTATACAGGGCTATAAAAACATGAGCTGGA
The DNA here is from genome assembly GCF_000276665.1 of Chinchilla lanigera. Lineage (NCBI taxonomy): Eukaryota > Metazoa > Chordata > Mammalia > Rodentia > Chinchillidae > Chinchilla > Chinchilla lanigera. The sequence goes on from NW_004955418.1 coordinate 13,775,435, forward strand.
TATGTGAATGCGGATTCACAGAAGGAAAATGAAGAAAGTTTTTTTCAGTTGACAGAAATTTTCCAAAGTTTGCATAAATCTAAGTCTCCTAAAATCAAGGAAAAGTGCACATTTGATGGGTAAATCTTTAGGTATATAAATAACATATGAACTGTTAAAATTTATGTTAAATTGTATAGAAAAATACAGACAATGCTTTTATCTCAATATAGTTGTCTTAAAAACAGACTAAAATTTTCCTTATTACTAACTAATATCCATCAAGATTTCTAAGTGGTTCTTGAAATTGCTGACCTTTCTGATGAAAAATAGGAGAAAACATGACTTACTGTCCCCATAGGAGACGAGGAACACTCAGCTGATATGTTAGTGTCTACTTTTATTTGGTTGGGTGTGATTATTTGTCTATAGGTCACACAAAAAATTTTAAACATCTTTACAAGATTTTTATCAAATGACTAGAACCTTTGAAATGTGAAATTATCATCCATTTTCTTGAATCTTAGGCAAAATAAGGGAGAAAGTGTCATTTTAACATGTTGTTATACTATAATTCACTTTTTTCTTAAAAAGGAAAAATGCTATTTTAAACTTCTGTTATAGTTTAGATTTTTTGTTTGTTTGTTTGTTTGTTTTTGGTTTTTCTCTGGTACCGGGAACTGAACTCACGACCTTGTGCTTGCCAAGCAGGCGCTTTTGCTGCTGAGCTAAATCCCCAGCCCCTAGTTTAGATTTTTAAAGTCCCCTAAAGGAGATATTCTAAGAGCTTTGTTGCTAGCATGTGCTCCATTGGGAGGTGTTGGACCCTGTCAGGGATGGGGTCCAGGGAAATGAGTTTTGGTCACTGGGGGTCCTGAAGGAGACTGTGTGACCTCAGCTCCATACTCTCTCTTTCTTCCCACTACCATGAGGTGGGAAGTTTTCCCTTTCACCATAGACACAGGGCTGCTGCAGGCTCAAGAGAAACAGGGACAGATGAATGTGGATGGAGACCTCCAAAACCATGAGCAAAAATAAATCTTTCCTCATTTTAAACTAATTTTTCAGTTATTTTATTACAGCAACAGAAAGCGGACTAACACATCTTGCTAAAACATATATTATATATATTCCATTTACATATGTTCATACATATGTTATATATTTCATACCATCAGGTGGGTTTTCATGGATTAGTCAGCTATTTTATGCATTACAATAAATAGTTTGCTGGAATAGTTTTACAGAAATGTTGCTTTACAGTCAAAGATCAGGAAAGCTTTGCTACCTTATATAAATACAAGCTTCATAGACCATTTTCAAAGCAGATGTGTAGTGCAATCCAGCAGGGATCTGCATCTGTTACACATGTACTAGCCTTCCTCTCTGACTACCCTCAGCTGTGTAATCAAACACATTTTCACTCAGTAGGGAGGATAAATCCATATGGCTCACTTACTGCTTGTTCTTGCACAGAATCCTGATGGGAGCCATGTGACAGACCAAACAGCTATAGACTGTAAGGTGGCTGGTTGAATATGATCTGCTGGATTCTTTGGAAGTAGTGTCATTGCCTCAGATACCTTGGAAGAAATGCCCCAGAAAACACCCCACTTATATAATCCAGTATGCTGGCAAAGCCCTCAATGACTTCTACTTTGCACATTTTGGGAAGTCTCAAAATTTCCATGTGAGACCCAGCTGATAGAGTGCTGAAGAGATATAAATAGATTGAGAAATCCTGAAAGTGACTGAACTTATCAGTTACATTTAAAATCTCATCAAACTATAAAAATTAATAAGTAGAATTTCCTCTCAAGGTTCATTCCAGGTTCATCCATTCATTTATTTATCTGGATATGAAGTAAGATTAATACTGGTTCTAGTACCGCTTGTGTAATTGTAGGCATTACTTAAATTCTAAGAAAATTCCCTAAAAGCATGAAATATAAGGCAGAATTGTATGATAGATTTCAAGATAGTTGTATCCATATTGAAGCTTCATTTAAAAAATTAAAATTTTGCAAGTATGTTTAAGATATTTACAAAATTAATTACAAGAAGCCAGCTATTCTTCTTTAGACAGCTATTTATTTCCTATTCTTTTTCATGCATCTCATTTACATGCAGGGAAATTCTGGACTTCAATAGTATCCCACTAAATCGTGTATTTTATTATCTCTAATTTATGTAACGTCATTTAACACAATAAAATATGGCCTTTAAAATTATGCATGTGGAAATTTTTTACTGTACATTATTGTACTATAAATATATGGAAAACATAAATATCACTTTCATTCTTGCTTTTACTCTTTAAGTTTCTCAGATATAAAAATTTCCTTATTTTTTTTCCAGTACTGGGAATCGAACTCACGATGTCGCGCTTGCCAGGCAGGCACTGTGCCACTGAGCTAAATCCCTGGCCCCAACAAGTTCCTTTTTTTGTATTTTTCAGTGTGAAATCAAAATATGTTGATAAACATCTGTAGCAGTTTATATAGGATTTTCTCACATAGATTTGCATATGGTAACTACAGTACAGATGATGTGTAGTGCAGTATAAGTCTCTTTACTTGATTTTTATATGTTTGAATTTTGTTACTCCTTAAAAGCGCCTGGAGCAGATAATCATTGCTATTACCATATTATGTGTAGCATGAGGTTAAGTAACACACAGACCTCACAGCCATTCAGTGGCAGAGCCCAGATTTGGCCAGTTCATCTGAACCCAACTTTGACTTACTTTAGACCTCCAAACAGCAGAGCTCAAGACAAGATCTAGAACTCAAGGATTTATGAGGAAGAAGCCAGAAAAAAAAAAAAAAATGGCGAAGTTGTCCAAACACTATGTGCTTCATTTCGGAAGTGAAAACAGAAGGGAAGAGGCTGGATGGAAGTGACCCAGAATGCAGAATGGTCCAAGAAATTTTTGGCAATTCCATCAGAGAGCCCTCAGGCCAAAGTTGTTATCCAGGCACTCCTTGTTTTCCAGGACTGGCCTGCCTTCACCCGCTTGCTGTATTCAGTCACAGATTAGGAGCAGCTCCTGCCTGAAGAGTCCTTGATGCAAAGGCAGCCATAGCTGCCACACACACACACACACACACACACCCCCGGGGCTCCTGGTCCATACTGCTGCCTATCCCGGGAGTTCCCCACGGCACAGTCTCAGGGCTGCCCACACACACTTAAACACGAGGCTATACCATCCAGTGGTCTAAAGCAGTGAATAAAAGAGAAGATAAACCAGAGAGAGCAGTCCTCCTGCTAAGTTCTAGGACTGAGCTTAGTGAAAATGGGCTTGTTACAGTAGTGAATCTAGTATAACACAGATTCGAGGCAGCCTCGAGCTTTTCTCCAAGATTGAGGTTCTAGAAGATTTTCCTCTAAAACTCCTAGTCAGTTATGAATGAATGGAAGTAATATCCAGCTGTTTTGATCCAGTCATATTGGGCCTATGAGGATTTTTTAAACACACCTGAGAAAAGCAATCCTTGGGCACTCAGTAATGTGCTGAGATTCTCACAATTACTGATGTCTAGCAAACAGTGAAACACATATCCAGAGACTTCAAAGGAATGGAGAAGCACTAAAAGACTCTAAAAGTCCCTCAAGAAAATGGTAAGTGGATATTGAAATATTTATTGGGACCTTCACCCCATCAGGTGATTCTTCTGTACCAAGAGGTATTTGGGGACTTTGGAAGGTGGGAGAAACATATTCCCTTAAAAGCGAGATTGTACTGGAATCTTCTCCATTGCACAGCTATCTAAACTAGTAAACTACATTCTTTATACATTTTTGAAATATTTCATTTTAAAAATGAGTCAACTGGCATGGTCCTATCAATTATTTTCAGCATGTGACAGACCCTCTAACAACTGTGAATTCTCATACTAACAACCTAAAATTGGCTGAAAAAATTCAGCAGTCATACAGGAAACGTCTGTGTAGTTAGGTATCTTAGAAGCCTATTTCCTTGTGCCTGGCTCCCTCTAACAATACCTTACTAGGTGCTCCTATCTGAACCTCACTTCTCCTATGGACTATCCTGTATACTGCAGCTAGTTGAATCTTCTAAAGCATATAAGGGAAACTAAACACACATAGATTTTAATTTCAAGCTTTTCTGCTCCATTATGTGACTCAGAGACTCACAGAAATCTCTGACTCTCAATTTTCTAATCTGTAATAAGCAACCAGATGGGTCTAACTGTTATTAATCTTTAGTCTTTTAGCTTCAAATTTACATTTTATTGTCTGTTACTGCTCTGAGATGTTGTTTTCTCTGCTAGCTGTGAAGCTTTACCAGTACAAGGCGCCCTAGGGAAGCTGGAGGTTAGAGTGTTCCCCTGGGATCTGCCATATTACTGAGATTCTTGCAGCGCACACGGCTCCAAGTGGCACCCAGCCCCTTTGGCAAGTGGTAGCTAGAAAGCAGCATCTTATCTGTAATAGCACATAGCACCTCTACGTGGGCATCTGCATTTGGCAGCCACTCAAGTGGCTTTGTACAAGGTACAACTTTGCCCACAAATTTGTGTCAGTAGCTTTCCCCGACACCTACCCCACCATGACTTTCTTTAGACATAGTTGTACAGCTCACAACTTTCCATGGCCAACTTCTGCTATCACTCTAGCAAATGAATTCCTAGTGATTTCTGGCCTCACACACCTCAGCCCATGCCTCCCCTTTCTGGTGAGACATGCTGCACCTGTTCTAGTAAGGTCTAGATCTCAATCTGTGAGGAACATCCAGATTTGTCTCTTCCTTGTATGCTGAGTATCATCTACAGGGAGAAGCCTACTCCCTGTATTTCAAGCCCTATATCTGCCACTCCTAAATTCTTTAGGTATTTTTGCTCTTACTGCTGACCACATATTATAGAGAATAAGTCTTTGTATTTAACTTTCTTTGTTGAAGTTACCATGTGTCTTTTGCCTGCTATAGGAACTCATTTAAACAACAGTGTTAACCACTGACATAGGATTTTTTTCATTAAGGAATGATGTAAATTACAAAGTATAGCACTGTGTTTACAGTAACAGCACTAACTAAATTTTAACGGTTAATATTATTAAGGAAATTGTAAGCAGACCATGGTAAACACTGAGTCAGCCAGTTTGTAAAATTTAGTATTTTATAAACACCCTCTGTTTTTTCATGTCTTTGCTTGTGGCACCACCTCCACTTAGATTGGCTTTGAACCAGTCCTTCAAGAATCAGAACCTTGAGAAAATGCCAGATATCACTGTTCAGCTCAAGCACAAGGAGATCTTGGTTTCAAAGCAAATGCTCTTTGTTGTAATAAATTGATATCAGTCTCTCTCACACACACACACACACACACACACACACACACACATTTTAACATTTGCTATGCTAAACATCATGCTAGTTACAAAAGATGCTAAGGAAGAATAATACATCTTTGTGCTCTCAAGTCACTCATATCCCAATGGTATATAAAGCATTGTGACAGAAAGCTGCAGTGTAAATCTAATCGGGTCACAGATTTGTTTAAACTGCACACACAGTGTGCATCGTCTCTTTATCTGCAACTGATCCCACTTCTGAGTAGCTCCTGTACTGCTGAGTAGTGGGGTAAACATAAATATTAAACTTACCCATCAAAGTTTGTTTTATAACTCAGTCTCTTTTAAAGCTCAGTCTCTTATCTGTCTAAATAATGCTCCTGTTTATATTCACTCCACCCTTAGAAGGCATGCAGATTTAGTGAAGATTGTTTCCTAGGAAACACCCGCCTGGTCTGCTGACTCTTGTGTCTGTGATGAATAAGATTTTGAGGTGTTGCCCCTCAGGCTCCTATCACTGCACTTGTTGGTTCCTGCTACTCAACGTCTCCCCAGAACGACCTGCAGCTTTTGTCTCTCCCTACCTGGTTGAAGCTCAGTGATACTTTCTCTGGCTGGGCCGCACCTGTGCAGTCTTGTTGGCCTCACATATCTATCCCGAGTGTCTTCCCTGTTCACCATAAGCTTTAGACTTAGTCTTCCTCTCAGACATTCTTTCCTATGGGTCATCCCCACTCTGACCATGGCATTCCTTCAGATCCTCACTTCCCTTCAGGATTCCTGGATCTAGAACACCAGAGAAACTCGAGGTATCTCATAAATAAAGAGAACCAAGGGAGACTCAAGGACGCCAAAGCAGTTCTGTCCACCAGACCATACTTCTCTGCTCCCTGCAGTACTGCACTGACTTAGTTTCAGACCATGGTGTCCTTCTCAGTATTCCAAACCGGAATAGGAGCCAAGTCCTCTGTGGCTTCAGTGACCCTTCAATCAACTGAAATTCTTTTCTAGTATGGAGATTGTACCCAGGTACTGAGGGAACCTCGAACTACACCACCAGCCTTTGTACTTTTCGGATAGAAACTTGCATAGTCCCCCATGCTGACCTAAAACCTATACTACTCCAGCCTCAGACTCTTTTATTTTTTAATTTTTTTTATTTTAAAAAGAGTAGTACATGAGAAACAAAGAAAGAAATAGAACAGTAGCAGCATACCAGTATCACAAACATAAACAAATCAAAGCAAGAACATTCAAAGTGATACAGAGTCTCAAGACAAAATAATACAAATCAACAGTGGTTGCTACATTACATATTGCTATCCTCAACTACATTGCTCAGATTACCAGATGTACTGTTTTATCAAAGAATTATTTTCTTACAGCCTCAGACTCTTGCGAGACTGAGATTTTAGGAGTTTGCCAGTATGCCCGGTTCATCTGAGATTTTTCTTCTTCAGGACTTCATTTTAAAGGGATGAGGTTGAGACCCGAGTATCTCAACCAGGTGTTTCTTGTGCTTTTTCCCCTATTGTCAGCACAATGGGGGGGGGCAGAAATAGCAGATTTCTATTTTACTTTTTCTTCCTCTCAAACTGAAATTTCTTCTGCACTGCATTTTTCCTTGTTTGTCTCGTTTCAAATGAAAAAGTCTAGTGGCAGAGAAACTGACTTACCAACAAAGAAACAAGAAAGTTCTACCTACTATATCATCTTCATTCTTCAAAATTAATTATGACATTCTCTTCCCAATATTCCCTGAAAACTGGAAAAATTACTGATGCTCCTTGTTCATTTTGGAGAAGATGTCTTTAGTTATGTCTGAATCTACTGCTCCTTCCAGACGGTCCACCTCATTTGCTTAGATACACCCTGGCACCTGCCACTAAGACATGGTGCTGTCATAAATTAGTTTAGTAACAAATAGTCATAAATTAGTTTAGTAATTTTTTGTTTTCTGCTAGTAAAAGGATCTTCATTTCTGTGTCTGCATTATGTGTAGAAAAGAGACTATCTTAAACATCAATGTTAAAAGATGTCTCGAATAGTTAAAATACGGTAGTTGTATTTCATAGGAACACAAAAATGTTATACTTATTGACTATAACACAGTCTCTAAAATAATATGATACAAATTGCAAAAGGATGAGATCCAAAAGGACTCTCAGTGGAGATTGAGTTAACCTGGAGAGAAATACCCTCAAAGTCACAAATCATATTTTGTTTCTGTATTTTTCATTACACCTAACACAGTTTCTCTCATAGGAAAAACAAAAAAGTATTGGAGTATTTGTTGAACGGAACTCAATGGAATTGGTGAGTCATACTCAGTTTCACATTCAATATATAGAAATGACAGCCACTCATTTATCCTATAATGATATGAAAGCAGGCTCATTTGCCAAAACATCATGAAACCTTGGACAGAACCCGAGCTATTTTGGAAAGCCAGATTAATTTTTATTTGTGCTAAAAATGAATGCATTTACATTTGAAAGATTTGCATGGATACCACTACGTTTGATTTAGACACTCCATTTCATAAACATTTTCATGAACTGCTGCTTCCGTTTGCTTTCTCTTGAAGGGAACCTGGGATAATTCTTTGATTGGAAGAAAGAAGTCATCATTGTGTGTGCAGTTGAAGACCGCCTTCTCCCCCTGGCAGATTCTGTAGTCACAACAACCATATCACCGCGGGTGGCATGAGTCTGTGATTCAGCTGGAGGGAAAATAAATCAATAATTCATTTTTAGGAAAAATAACTAGCTTTAGGCAAAAAATAAAATCGGGTTAATAAATGAAAACAGTGTATATCATGCTCAAAAAACTATTAGAGACTCAACAAAGAGCTGAGAAAACCAAAATTGTGTGTTGTAGTTATCTAAGCTTTCATCTACAATTTCTTTTCTGAAGCAGTGTTTATAAACCTAAGAGAGAAATGAAAACCCCATACAGCTATTTAATCAAAACTCTGTCACACCTATCAGAATAGATAATTTCCATGAGCCGCAATGAGCATGCCTTAACTGTATCAGCTGCACGCCACAGAGAAAGACTGACCCTAATAAAGATTCTTCTAGGAATGGTACTCAGAAGAGTTTAACTAATGCATGTAGGTATAATTTTGAAATACATAAAAACAAGGTGGCAGAATCACATATTTACTTTAGTCATGCAATAGTATCAGGGAATAAACGGGGAAATACATACTTTGCAGCAAAATCAGAAATATTTATAAGACTAAAAACAATAACAATTATGTGGAAGAGAAAACATGATCGTATAATGGAAGAATACTAGATTTTTTTGTTTGGGTTGGTGTAAGTATACCAGTGCTGTAACTGTCAGAAGCAAAAGTGAGATTCTCTTGATGAGATTCTTGTCAAAGGACTACTGATAAATTGCTAGAGAAAATTTTTTCATAAAAGTATTTTGCTTGAGAGATAAAGAAGGATTAATGGAATTAGAATATCATAATTTTGCATCACTTGATTAAATAATTGTTCATCAATTCAGAGCAAGAAAATTCAAGAAATAGAAGCTATTGGCCAACTTAAGCATTCAGTTCACATATGAATAAGTCTTTACAAATATAAAATTGCTTCCTGCTCAAACTAAATTAATTACTCACTTTATAGAAGGTGCAGAGATAAAATATGTATGGTGGCATACACCTGTAATCCCAGCACTCTGGAGGTTGAAGCAGGTAGATTATAGGGAGGTCAAGCCTGGGCCTTGAGTTCAAGGCCAGCTTGAACCAAGTAGAGACCCTGCCTCAACCTTGACCCCACCAAAGAAAAATACAATGATAGTATAACATTTGAAATAACAGAAGAAAATTGTAGCTCATCAAGAAAAACTGTTACTTCAACAACTGAATTGTAAGAAAAATAGAAAGGAGGGGGAATTTTGGTGAAGTAGACCAACTATATCAATCAGTTTTTATGTATAGAGCTCATAGTCCTAATTCAAACAAATAAATTTTAAAAGTGAGATAGCTGAGTCATTTATAATGCATTGACATTAAGATATTATAATTTTAAGTGTAATCATACTATTTCTGGTAATTTCTTTATTATTTCTTACTTTTTGACATAGTAATCTTAACATTTGTTTTAGTTTTAAAAAAACGAGAAGATGTAAAGTGAGAATGAATATAGATTAAAGAAGATTGACAAGAATTGATAATTTTTTAAACTTAAAATGGGCACATTTAAGCTTACTATATAATCTTTCCAGTTTTGCTTACGCTTAAAATTTTTACCAGTAGCAAGTCTATGCAGGTCATTAGCTCCCCTACTGTCCATTAAAGTGAACAGTATCCTTTCCATGGAGTAGCTGTTAGGTTGCTAACCAGTAATTTTTATTTCCTTGATGTCTTAACCAAAGGGCAGTAAACATAGATATTTGGTATCTAACATAAAACTCAGCTTCTGTAGGTTAGGTAAAATACAAATTCTACCTGTTAGAGTAACATAGAAACAAGCAAATCTGGTATGATTTCCTATGGCAAGATAATAAGATTAAGGCTTAAACTGAAAAAAAAAGTTTATCATAAATATTTAAATGTGATTAGTTTAAAAATTCTCAAATCTTAGTATTCCTTCCTATTTCACTTAAGACAAAAATTGATGAAAGACAAGAAATAAGTACCATGAGTAGCAACGGATTTGCTTGATATATTTGAACTCTATTATTTTATAACATATGTACTTCTGAAGCTTTTACCTGAAAATTACTATAAATATCAAAGGTCTATGGGAGACACAATAATTTGTTTTAAGCTGCTGTAGAGGAAAAGGCAATGGATTCATCTTTAAACACAATATGCATTTTAAAGTTAACATACTATACCAACCCTGGAGAAGTCACAGGATTCTGTCAGAGACAAATTTTTTAAGGGCATGAAAACAACAGTAAAGCAGGCTGTGGCTCACCTGTGACCTTTTCATAGCAGCTCATCATAATTACCAGTGTACAAGGTGCTGAGTCAGCTAACTCATAAGTTGTTGGCAGAAATGCCATAAGAAAATCCTCCTATCCGCCCCTCAAGTGATCTGAGGCAGCATGATGTACTTACTATATTTTCTACAATTTTGACAGTCACAACTTCTGTTTCAAACTAAAATCTTTCTATTTTCCTGTGAACACACAAACACACACTTGCACAACTTATCCCACATTCCAAAGGATTCACCCTTTCAAGATTATTTTTCAAAAGATAATCAAAATAATAATAGCTAAAAGCGATACTTATTAGTTTGGGTCTCCTACTTTTAAGGGAACAGAAAGTTTTCCAAACACTTTGGTTTTCACAGCTTTGCTGTATTCATTTAAGTCTTTCCTATAAAAACCAACTGCTGGGAGCATTTTTGCAATTTAACAGGGATATGGGTTGGGCTATTTCTTAGAAGATGTGGTAACATGCAGGAACAGTGTGAAGTAAAGTATAGGTGCTAAATACACGGTGGAGTAAAAAATTCTGACAAGTGGAGGAGAGAACTCAAGTTAATAGTGGGGTGTAACCACCTGTGGTCAAAATTCACTGGCTTTTTCTTCCAGAGTAGCAAAAGCTGGCAGAAACTGCATTGCGGGCAAAGATGTCTGTGAATGACTCATGGAGTGGCCCTTTTCATTAAAAACTCTCAGAATGAAAAAGGGATGTTCTCCATCCCTTGATTTCAAGCCTGCAATAGATTTCTTCCCATTTTGCTCTTTCCCAATCTCAGATTGGAAAGTAGTTCTTACCAAAAAAGAGGTAACACTGTTTTTATATGCAATATTACAACACTCAATAGTAAGTGTATAATGATTCTAAAATTTAAATAAACCTGTATAACTCCCAAACTGACCATTTATCCACCGGTTATAGTACACTGCAGTGTCAGCTTCAACTGATACCAAATGCCTAGCGGAGGAGAGGAGCACAGTTCTGGGTGTGCCTGGGCAACTAATCTGTAAACTGAAAACTGAACACCGAAGACCACCCTGCCTCTAGGTGGCACCAATCAATAGGCTTGCTGCCTGGATGAATTAACAGGGAGTAAAAGAAGGAAGTCTTCCTTTTTGCATCTTCTGAGGTGCTTTGGTCTTCACCATCGCCATTGGATGTTCTTCTCCAGTTCCTCCTGGCTTCCAGTACAGATTTCAGCCTTCCAACAAAGACCTTTTGGTTTTCTAATAGGGATTTGCACTGAACTCTGCAGAGAGATCCAGGCCTTCAACTTTCCTCTGGATCCTCCTGCTTTTCAGCCTGCAGACAGCCCTTTTGCATTCTTTCACAGGCCATGAAAGGCTAATTTATAAAAAAAAATGTATACATATATGATTTATAGGTACACGTATACATATATCATATATATGTATATATCCTAAAAATGTTCCTCTACTGAACCTGAACTTATCTATCACTTTTCTAGAGCTGTCAATGAAGGCAGTAATTAGTATTGATGTTCTTTGTTATTTTTTTATTTTAAAGATAAAATAACAAAACATAATAACAAACACACATACATTTACAAAATAACCCAGAAACAATACAGGCAATACTGAATTTCAAACAAGGTGATAGGAAATTAACAATGGTTATTATATTAGATATTGATATCTTCAAATTGGTTACTCAGGTAAACAAATATAGACATGTAAGACTGATCAAACAGTTGATCATTAACTGTACCTTTCAATAAAATGATAGAAGTCAGTAGTACAACTATGTTAGCTATCCTGTATATACCATATACACATAATTTTCCCCTTCTTTCTTTTCTCTTTTCCCTTATTCCAGCTGTTCTTTACTTTTGAGCAGTTTCCTTTCATTTCAATTATGTATTATACCTCTTAATTTTTATTCACTCTTTCAGGTTCCTTCACTAGGGAGACAATATGGTGTTTACACATGTGGGTCTGATTTATTTCACTTATGAGTATGGTCTCTACTTGTGTCAATTTGCCTATAAAAGGCTCTAGTTTATCTTTCTTTATAGTTGAGTAATATTAAATTATATAAAAGTATCACAACTTCTTATCAATTCCTCAGTGGATGGGCATTTGGGTTGCTTCCCCAAGTTCAGTATTATTAACAGTGTAACAAAAGCTTATGTAAAGCTGAGAAGAATAGTACATTTAACAGAGGATGAACCATGAAATTATATGTAAAAGGTGGTAATAGCCTGTTAAAAAGTTAATAGTTTTTGCTATAGCTGGTTTTCAGGCTGATTTTTTTACTCCTTATTTATATTTTATTAATTTTAAACAATTTTCTACATGGCTTTATAACTATGAAAAATATGCATGTGGTTTTATGCCTCCAAATTTTATTCACTCAGACTGATTTTAACTAACAAGATGTTACTTCTCAAAACCTTTATTTATTAAAGTTAGCTACTCATTTTATCCAAAATCCAGGTGGTTTTTCTCTTCCTAAGGCTTTGGATTTACACATTACCAAAATATTCCCAAATCTCTATTGTCACTATACCTCCCCAGTGAATCCTTTATTCCCGTTAGGAAATTTTCTTTTCTCAAACTCAACATGCCTAAATCCAAAATCAGCATGTGTTAAAATCAAAGTCATGACATGTGTCAATTTTGACTATTGCTTACATTCCTGATGTCTGGGGCAATGTCTGTAAAGGCAACTTTATCCTTTTCATCCTATAACTTTTCCTCCTATAATACTTCATCCTCTTAATTGTTACTGCATTGTCCTTCCAAATATCTGTCACATGTAGCCCTCACTGGCATTCTAAATGTTACCACTATTTCCTGTCCTTATCAAGTTGGTCCTGATCTGCTCTAGATGTATCTCAATTGCAGCTCTCAAAACTACATCAGATGACTGTCTTCCATGTGTCACTCTCACGCTCACAAATGGTCACATACTTGCAAAGCCATTATTAGCAATTTAAGTATTTAAGCTTTACTGCCTACTCCAACTGGCTCCAATCGTTTTTTTTTTTTTTTTTTTTTTTTGTGGTTTCTGATACTTCTAATTGGATCTTGCATTTCAGATGCCATCCAGCTTCCTATTTTCCACATTTTCACCTCTTTCACTGTGTTCACCCCTTCAAGAAGACTCTTTAGACACTCTAAGAAATGTCTAAGAATAGGGTTCTTAAGATGCTGTAGACAGTAATGTTTATTCCAAAGGAGTCTAAACAAATTATACATAGTATCATCAACAATTCAAGATGCAGGAAGGCAATCTCATTATTTGATTTAAACAAAGGAAGAGACTGAAACACGACAAAATGATTTAAGCAAACTACACAAAAAGGCTGGGACTACCTGAGTGTTAGGAAATCTTTATTTTTTCAAAGAACCAACTCTTCATTCATTATTTGTATTATTTTCTTTGTTTCCATTGTGTTAATTTCTGCTCCAATCTCTATAATTTCCTCCCTTTCATGGACTTTGGGTTTGTCTTGCTCTTTTTTTCCTAGAAGCTTGAGGTGAAACATTAGACTGTTTATTTGTGCTCATACTGTTTTCCTGATGTGAGAATTCACTGCTATAAACTTCCCGCTTAGGACTGCTTTCATTGTGTCCCACAGGTTGTGGTATGTTCTGTCTGCATGTTCATTTAGTTGTAGATATTGTTTAATTCCTTCCTTTATTTCATCTGTGACCCATTGGTTGTTTATAAGGGTATTATTTAATTTCCATATGTTTATGGAGTTTTTTGTGGTTTCTTTTGCCATTAATTTCTAATTTCATTGCACTATACTCAGATATTATGCACAGGATAATTTCAGTTCCTTTGCATTTACTTAAGCATGTTCTGTGGGCTAGTATATGTTCTGTTTTAGAGAACACTCCATGGGCACCTGGGAAGAATGTATATTCTGATGATGTTTTATGGAACAGTCTGAAAACATCTACTGAGTCCATTGGTTCACAAGTTTAGTTCACTTCAGTTATTTCTTTACTGATTTTTTGTCAAGTTGACCTATGTCTTTGTGACAGTGGGGTATTGAGGTCTCCATTACAATTACACTATTGTTTATTTGATTTTTATTTCTATTAATAATTGTCTTTTATAGTTATGTGCTCTTGTTTTTGGTGGATATATATTTATGATTGTTATCTCTTCTTCTTGAAGTTTCCCCCTAACAAGTATGTAGTGGCCTTCTTTATCCCTGTTGATCATTCTTCACTTGAATTTGACAATGTCTGCAAAAAGAATATCTGCTCCTGCTTTTTTCTGGGTTCTGCTGCATGGAAGGTTGTTCTACATCCTTTAATTTTCAGTCTATGAATTTCTTTTTGCATTAAATGTGTTTCTTGTACACAGCATATTGTTGGATCTTATTTCTTCATCCACTCTGCCAGTCTATTTCTTTTGATTGGTGAATTCAGGCCATTTACACTGATAATTATAACTGATATGTATTGGCTTATTTTCTTCATTGTATTTTCTTGCCATTGGTTCCCTGATTTTCCCTTCTGTTTAATTGCTTGCTCTGTCGGTGGTTTCTTTCTGTTGTTGTTTTTAGAATTGTGGTCATTTTTAATCTCTAGAACATATAAAGAAATGAAAAAACCCAGACCCCCTCAAATTCACAGACCCATTCCAAAATGGGCATATGAGATGAATACACACTTCTCAGATAAAGAAATACAAATGGCAAATAAATACATGAAAAAATGTTTAACAGCATTGGTCATTTGAGAAACACAAATTAAAACCACAATGAGATTCCATCTCACTCCAGTAAGAACAGCTACTATCAAGAAATGAACTCACAACAAATGCTGGAGGGGCTACAGGGGAAAAATGAACTCTTCTCTACTGTTGATGCAATGTAGATTGGTGCAACCACTTTGGAAATCAGTCTGGAGATTCCTCAAAAAATTAGGATTAGAAGTCCCATTTAACCCAGCCATTCCCCTTCTCAGTATTTTCCCAGAAGAATTAAAAACATCTTGCCGCAGTGAAATATGTGCACCCATGTTCATAGCAGCACAATTTGTCATAGCAAAATTTAGGAAATAACCCAAATGCCCACCAACTAAGTAGTGAACAAGAAAAATACGGAATTTTTATACAATGGACTGCTACTCAGCTCTAAGGAAAGATAAACTCTGGGTTTTTATTGGTAAATGAATATAACTAGAGACCATATTCATAAGTGAAATAAATCAGACCCGCACTTGTAAACATCATATTTTCTCCATAGTGTAATAACCTGAAAGAGTAAAAGTGAAAGGTACAGTAGATATTGTGGAAGGGAAATAAACTGCTTAATAGGAAAGAACTGGGATGCGGGAAAGGAGAAAAGAAAGAAAGAAGGAAGGGAAGTACACATACACATACGCAAACACACACACACACACACACATAAGATAGCTAAAATAATTATACTACTAATTTCTGTTGGTTTACTGAAGGGAACAGTTAATGTTTAACTGTTTGATCAATCTTGCATACCTATATCTAATAATCTGAGCAACTACTTTAAGATAACAATAAGTAATACAACAACCACTGTAGATTTCCTATCTTCTTGTTTTAAAATTCTGTATCATTTTTATAGTTTTTGGTTATTCTGCTTTGGTCTTTGTTTTATTATATTGTTTTTGATCTTTTCTCTTTAGAATAATAAAAAGGGAAATGTATCAAAAAGTACTAACTTGGTATGCGTGGTCTTTTCTTAGTTGGGAAAAAAACAGATCTATCTTATGAAAGGTTTCATCAAGACATCTGTTTCAAGTAAATATGTTCTTCCAGGCAAGGAAAGTGCTGAAACCCAAATGTTTCACCAAGAATGATTGGAAACAATAAGTATTATTCCAAGTTCCCATCTCCACATGATTAGTTTAAAGAGACCATGAAAGAAGACAGATATCCTGTTTCAGAAACCTGGTTCTCGCGTAACACCCGCTCATTTCTATCACCGCTTTGATACGTAACTCAGTGAAAATACTACAGCAGTGTAATATACTTGGGGCCCATAGAGGCTCCATGGAAACATATTATGTAAGAGGTAAAGATGGAAAACTATGCACAGAAACTTCTTGTCTCTGTTGTCAAGACCTTGGAAGTTTAAAGTAGGTGCATTTTTATTTTCACTTAGTGCAACAATAAGCTCAACCCTTATTTTATCTTCCCATCATTCATGAAAAAGGCTCATTTTTCTTCTTCATAGTTAAATTGCTTGTTATTCTTTTCCTTATTGAGTCTAGCAATAAATTCCCATGACATCAGAACTCTAAAAACTTTCTAAATATCACATACATTTTAACAAGTAATAAATATAAAATTACTTCAGTAACTTTCATTTTAAAAATATAGCACCATGTCTTGCTTTTCTTTGCTTTCACCAAATATCCTCCTGTGGTTAATGGTTCTAGTTTCCCTTAGAAAAATAAGTGCAGAGAGCATTAACATGATTCAGGTACAGGAAGTTCAGTGTAGAAGTGTGAAGTCTTATCTACCAAAGGAATTTATATGCTTATTACCTCACCAATTTTCCATTTTATGTTTATGAAAATATTAATCTTGCCCATTTAAAAACACGCAAAATTTAAAAGTTTAAATTCTTGAAAGAAGGATTTAAAAAGTCATATTCATTTGCCTCAGATATCAAATCAAACCTACATGCCTCCTAATAAAGAGAAAGTTCAGAGAAGCATTTTTAACCAGTAATATTCTGATTGGAAAGAAAAAAAACACTGACTACTTAGTATATATAATCACAGACATAAATACAGTTATACAATTTGAACATATTTTCAATTTCATTTTTAAAACTTTATGGTTGACATATAGAATAAGTACACACATTCCTGGGACTATATCCTGGTGCTTCAACACATATATACACTGTGTTAGGATCAAATCAGAGCAATCAGCATATCTAATACTTTAAACATTTATCATTTCTTGGGGCTGGGGATTTAGTTCAGCGGCACAGCACCTGCCTGGCAAGCACAAGATCGTGAGTTCAATTCCCATCACCAGAAAACAAACAAACAAACAAAATTTATCATTTCTTTGTGGTGAGAATATTCAAACCTTCCCTTCTACCTATGTATACTACATTAATCACTGTTCAAAGAACACACAATACACTCAAATTTATTCCTTTTATCTGAGTAGTATTACTTTGTGCTAGTTAATCAGTGTTTCCACACACACAGCACCCTGCCCTACCACCAGCAACCTCTGGTGACTGATGTTCTACTCTGTGCTTCTAGGAGAACAAATTTTTCAGAATTCTAAGTTTCTGAGTGATGTCTTCAACTGTAAATGAAATACAAAACATGCAATACATGTTTTCGTATCTCTAAACATACACTCTTTCATTTACAGTTTAATCTTACTGTATTTAAATAATTTAAGTACATGATTTTTTTATTTAAATGGTTATCATTTTACTATCCAAAGTTCATAAATGAAGTAGTAGACAACAGATTTTAAGAAATGTTACTTTCTTGCCCTCCACAAACCCACCTTCTGAGACATTCCATTGTAAGCAGAAGTAGAAAGCAGGAATCATTTGGTTGGCCTGAGGTCTTAGTACCACATTAAGTTTTTGATGGCCCAATCAAGTCATTGGAAGCTAATAATGTGGAAGAAGTAGCCACAAAGAGCATGAGTGGGGAACTAGAAGATGTGGAGACGGGATGGAGATCTGTGGTGCGGAAGATGGGAGTGAGGGTAAGTAAAATGGACCAAGATGAGACATTCATGTGTCCCACCTCCCCATGGGGAAAGCATGTTATGTGTTGCAAACATAAACTAATACAAAGGGAATTGATTTAAATTTTTAAAATAGAGAAAAGATCCAGCAGTCAGGTGGAATGCACCAGTGGTAGATGTGCAGGGGAGGCTTTAAAAATCTTCCCAGCGGCCTTGTAAAGTGCATATTTAGTTTATTAGGTACATTTCCTATTCCAGACAGTGATCAGATTCCCTGGGGTCTTCTTCGCTCCTGTTTTCTTCATTCAGTGTCACTTTTCATGTTGGGATGTTTATAGGTGTTTCTTGTGGAAGGTATTTGAAACGTGTAAGAATTATGTGTGGAACACTCTCAACTCTTCAGAGGGAAGATGTCATAAAATCTAATACATAAATAATAAATCAGCTCAACAGATGTTGACTTTTTCTTGTCAGACAGCGACTTTAAACTCCTGATTCAGAGTCTCTGACAGAATAAATAAACTAAAAGTGAAACTCAATTTATCTACCTTACCCAAGGACAAAAGATAAAAAAATTGGATTAAACAGAATTATCTGTATCCTATAAAACAAGATGGGACATGAAGTACTATTCATATGTTCAAAGAAATTCTTACAGTAAAAGATATAGGCAGGGATTTCACGTTGAATACTATACATTAAATAGAAATTAGTAAGCCCAAACCATATTAATCCCTTAATTATATTCCAAAAATAATTTAGTACATCTTTATGAAATTAAATGAACTGAATATTAGCCAAGAACTGTTAAATTTTTGTATGAATTGAACATCAACTTGCAATTTCTTAGCTGTAAAACACCATTTTTTAGAATTAAAATCAGAATGTCAGCCAAGAAGGAGACATAAGTTGTATATCAAAAAATGGGATCTACCCTTCTAGAGTTACATGTTAAATATGTACAGATACTGAAAGAAAATATTTATTATGGTTCTATTTTTAACCACAGTAATACAAATACTTCTTAAAATTCTCAAGTCCTAACAATATCATGTTATTAGACTTCTGTAAATTTTACCTATCAAAAACTCTTTAACTCTCCTATTCAAAAGCATAATCAACAGAGTAGCCCTCTGGGATCTGGTAGGTATTCAGAACTGAGGCTGCAACTTCAGATCTATTGAATCAAAACCAGAATTTGGATAAAGCTGCAAGTGTTTTATATGCACAGTACAGTTTTGGGGGGGTGGAGCTTTTTGGGTTTTTTGGTTTGTTTGTTGAGTTTTTTTGTGTTTTGAGACAGGATCTCACTGTGTCGTACAAGCTGGCCTTGAACTTGCTTATGTAACTCTGGCTGGTTTTATTTATTCATAAATGAAAAGCCATTCATCAAATATATTTGCCCCAAAAATGTATTACAGGTGATATATATAATCATATATTTCCTATACACATGTGGTAAACATGCCCTCTCAATAAGAGACCCTAGACAGAGGTAAGGAAGAGAGACTTTCCTGACAGGCATAGTTTAATAGTAAAATAAGTATCCTTTAGATGTGGTATAAAGTATACAGTTGAAATTTATTATTTAGAGTTTTACATGCATGTTAAGAAACATGTACTTTAAAAAAGACCATGGTGAAATATTTCAGTATTTGTCATCCTGAAGAGAAAAGCCTGGGGCCGCCTAGAGAATAGGCATACCCCCATTAAGATACCGTGGAATTGAATGATCTGTGATGTCTTTTTATAGGTGAGTGAAGGACCCTAACCTCCTGAAATTGTCCTATGTAATACCTGAACCCATTCTGCATTCTAAGTACCGCAAAGGAGGCAAACAAACAAAATGAGAAACTGCTTGCAACGGTTCTTATGTGTGGTGTGGTGAGACAGACACTCAGATAAGAAGTCCAGGAAAACATGTTTGTTACTTAAAGACAAGCAGCAAGGATAAGCAGAAGCGTAGGATGCAGGGCAAGCAGGTCCCCTAGGCTTAGGAGAGCTGTGCAGGGGACGTGGAGCCCATCTGCACATGCCCCACACTGCAGCAGAGCTGAGGGACCCTAACATCATCTTTCCTGTATTCTGCACTCTGGATCCATAAGAAGAAACACTACAGAGAATTCCATTACAGGAGAAATGAGGACACGGCCCCGTTTGTTCCAGACATTCTCCCCTGTCTCAGGGTTTGGCTTTCTCAATGCGTTTGGCCAGAGAATTGCAAGTGACAAAGAAAGAGTGAAGGACGTCTGGGGAAGCTGTCTCTCTGCACTTCTTTAGTGTACAGTGAAGCATAAACTAAGCACTTTAAAATATTTTTAACTCCCTTGTATGCAACTGAAAAGGGTTCTTGAATGTGGCCAAGAAAATAGAAGTTAGGAAACAAAAGGAACAATGCATGGTGTTAGAGACTGTGAAAGAGTGAAGAAGGAACTTACTGTTGTCAAGGTAGGTTGTTGCTTGTCAGTGTTGGCTTCCCACAGGTTAAGCAATTAGTGACCAGGGACTGAAAGACAGCTGCCAACAGCGTTACTAGTTAATGTCTGTGTATGGAATGGAGTTAGCGAATGGGTTACTCAAGAAACATTTGTCTGTGTACTTGTATTACGTGATACTCACATAACCTTCTGAAATGGGAAATGACTCTGGTAAATGTAACACAATAAATTTAGAGACACTTTGAATTGAAGGTGAATTAGACCATTGAATGAGAGCCTTTAGTGCTGAGAACAAGTTGGTAAGATTTCACTTCGAAATCACTGTAAATGACTATTGACAGCATTACTAGGATCTTCGGAAATGTGACTACAAAGACATCTTGAATAATGCATCGCTTAGTCCTTAGTTCTTTTAAATTTTTAGGACCATATAAATATTAAAGATAGCCAACACTTTATCCACATGAATTTTAGGCATTTTACTTGGTTTGGCTTTTTATTGCGTGTGCGTGCACGTGTGTGTGTGTGTGTGTGTGTGTGTGTGTGGTGTGTCTGTCTGTCTAAGTGATACTTCCCGTGATTCAGAAAAATATTATTCAGCTGAGCCAATAGATATAGTTTTAAATTTCTTCATTGTTACAATGGAACGGGTCACATGGACTAATGACATTATTTTAGAATACTATGTCATTCATGGCTTTTAAAGTTGAAGTATTTGAGTAGATATATTTCATTTTTTTCTTTTGATGCTTTAATTTTATAGTATAGGCTTGAAAGAGCTCTTTTCTTACTGGATTTTGTGACCCAGTGCATGATACCATTAATATACTTTAGCACAAATATGATTTTTCATTTATACCATTTTGATTCCTAACCCAGAACCTACCTTATCTTCAAGGAACTCTGGCTTGAAGCAAAATACAATTGACCCTGAAAATCTAGACACTGTCGTGCTCCATCCCTTTGTGTCCTACTGAACCGTTTCAGTAGAGGGAGACAGAAAAGACTCTAATTTTTTCCTTACAAAATAATGAATTCACATTCATACGTCCAGCTAAGTTCTGAGAGTAAATAGTTCCCATTTAACTTATAGAAATTTTCTGTGTTGCCTTTCTACCTTCTGTCTTGTATACTGGAAATCATTATTCAGTGAAAAACATCTTGCCTACTTGTTTTAAATATCACTGCAAGAATTTAGATTCAAAATTATATGATGTTAAAACAAATAATAGAATCATTGAACAAAAATCAAGATATTTTTCTGTGCAATTTCATTTTTTTTACTGAGAATTTTTGCCATTAGGTATATTCAATCAAGTTATAAAGCTCGAGAGTTTATCCAAATCCTTCATTCTGTATTGATGTGCAACTATTATGTTATGGTCACTCTTTTCCTTTTTTAAATTAAAAAAAAGCATTTTTTTCCTTTTTTTAAAAATTGATACTCAATTTGAAAGTCTAGGCATTTGTCTAAGATCCTAAAATATAAAGTCTTCTAGTAACCCAGTCTCCAAATTTTTGCTTAATGGTTTCATTTTATGCTTATAACATAATCCAGCCATAATGACTGACCAGAGAGTCATAGGTCCAGGATTAATATACGTGCCAATGCTACTTCCTAGTCCTTTTCAGTAGTGTTCAAAATCCATATTCATATAGTTAGTTCACCTTTAAGTCTAATGAATGTGAACCCGGTCTTAAAGCTTTTTAATTTATTTTACTTCTTTTCCTAAGGTACAAGGTCTACTTTATTTTATAATTTTATAACATTTCCTTTGAAACATTGCACCTTAGGTAGAGTTAAAACAAGATTTACTACAGATAAATATAAATTTGTTTTATTTTAAAAATAAAAAGAGGAAAACATTAACGGACAGACAACCTTTTAGAAAATAGCAAAAGAACAGTACAAACAATAAAGAGTTGCAAACAAAGTGGTAGGAAATTAACAATGCTTGTTGTATTACATATTGATAACTTCAAAGTGGTTTCTCCAGAAAAGAGACATGCAATACTGACCAATCAATAACTCATTAACAGTTTCTTTCAGCAAAGAAATAGAAGACAGTAGATCAACTATGTTAACTATCCTGTATATACATATATACAAAATTTCTCCTTCTTTCCCTTCTCTTTTCCCACATCCCAGTTGCCCTTTACCCTTGAGCATTTTCTTATCATTTCACAATGTCTGTCATACCTACTAGTTTAAACTAATTCTTTCAGGTTTTACACTAGTGAAACAATGTGGTGCTTACACGTGCAGGTCTGATTTACTTCACTTATGAGTATGGTCTCCAGTTCTGACCATTTCCCTATAAAAGCCTCAAGTTTATCTTTCTTTAGAGCTGAGTAATATTCCATTATATAAAAGTACCACAATTTTCATGTCCAGTCCTCAGTGGATGGAATGGACATTTGGGTTGCTTCCACAATTTAGCAATTACAAATTGTGCTGATATGAACATAGGTGCACATATATCACTGTGATATGATATTTTTAGGTCTTCTGGGAAAATACCCAGAAAGGGAATAGCTGGGTTGAATGGAACCTCTAGTCCTAGTTTGCTGAGGAATCTCCAAACTGATTTCCACAGTGGTTTCACCAGTCTGCATTCCCACCAGCACTGGACA
>NW_004955418.1:13801899-13832697 GCF_000276665.1 Chinchilla lanigera
CACTCATGAAGTTCTTCAAGCGTTCTTTGTCATGGAAATATTTTATTTCTCCATTTCTGTGAGTTTCAGCTGGGAACCGTGGCAGCGGGAGTGGGTAGCAGCCCACCTGGTTCTGCTTCTTAGTCAGCTCAGGCCGTGCACAGGAGCCCGACCTGGGCCACTGAAAGAGCAGATTTTTTAAAATTACAGTCCACTACTTTACTTTTTCTACAGGACGCAAAAACTGCATGAATAATTTTGGAATACATTTTGATCAGCAAAAGAACAGGCACTTGAGGTTTTACCTCATATTTTCCTTTGATTCATGATTAAAATTCAGATCTTATTCCATAATAATGTCAATAACCTTGAGTTTAATTACTAACAAATCTAGAGCAGACCTGCAATTTTTGAGTACTTTTGGGTAATAAATACACATAGTTGTTTTTTACAAACACTGTATAAATTCAAGTTCCCAAATGACAATTAGTTTTAGAAACTGCAACAAAGTTATATCCAATAAATTTTAATAAAATTTTAGAAAATTATTACCATAAAAATATGACACATATTATGTCTTAAACTTTATCTAGAAAATTTAGGTGGCAAATTTTTTAATTTATGTTACTTTAGGATTTATATGGATGAATTCTCCTAGAACTAATGTATGAAGTATTCTACTCTTATAATTACAGTGCATTTTAATTGCACTGTTTCAATTTCACCTCATGTCTTTAGAAGAAACAAATTATTTTATTTGAAACTGATATTAACATGCATGTTAAAATAGATTTTATAATTACATATAAACATCTAAATGTAGTCATTTATTTAATACCTTTGATAAAAACAATTCTCTATTTTAAAAAAACCTTTGTCACTTTCTCAATTCATTTTATGTGAAAAATGAGTTCCAATTTGACCAATTTCATTTTGTGCAACAGTTAATGTCAGTAGAATAAGCTTCTCTCAAGAAATTTTTGTCTTTTCTCTAGAAAGATATGGTCTCTACTGAATATAAAATCCTCTGAGGACTTCAGGATTTGAATGTTCAGTTACAATTCAGCATATTTCAGCCTACTACTGAAAGCCTAAAACATCTAAGACATCTTATGATAATATCTCTAAGATCAACCATTTATGTTGACATTTTGATAAAATAATTCAACAGCTTTATAGATCAAGACATTTGTGGGACTTTGGTACAAGAGTTAAATGGGTCTAAGACTGAAACTAGACTCCTGCCTATCACCATACACTAAACTAAAATCAAAATGGATCAAAAATCCAAATCTTAAAACAGAAACACTAACTGCTGGAAGAGAGAATATGCACAACTCTGGAAGACATAGATGTAAGAGAATATTTTATGAACAAAACCCCAATCATACAGGAAATTCTACAAAGAATCAACAACTTGTATCTCATCCTATTAAAAAGGTTTCGCACAACAGAATAATTCGCCAAATGCAAATACAACCCATAGAGTGGGAAAAAAATTTAACCATTTGTCCCTCAGACTTCTACCTGGAACATATAAAGAACTGAAAAAATTCAAATCTCCCAAAATTAAAGACCCAGTACAAAAATGGGCATCTGAGATGCATACATACTTCTTTGATGAAGAAATACAAATGGCAAATAAATACATGAGAAAATGCTCAACATCATTAGTCATTCAAGAGATGCAAAGTAAAACAAGGCTGAAATTCCATCTCAATCCAGAAAAAAATGGCTGTCATCAAGAAATCAACTAAGAACAAATGCTGGAAGGACTATGGGGGAAAAATGAACCCTTCTCTACTGTTGGTGGGACTGTAAACTAATGCAGCCACTGTGGAAATCATTGTGGAGATTCCTCAAAAGGCTAAGGTTAGCAGTCTCTTTTGACCCAGCTGTTTCTTCTCTGGTTATCTTCCCAAAAGAATTAAGAAAATCAAATCACAGTGATATATGTACATTCATGTTTATAGCAGTGCAGTTTCTAATAGCTAAATTATGCAAACAATGAAAATGCCTACCAACTGAGGAATGTACAAAATAATGTGGATTTTGTACAATGGAGTATTACTCAGCCATAAGGATGAATAAACTTGAGATATTTCTAGGTAAATGGATGCACCTTGAGACCATGCTCTTAAGTGAAATAAATCAGACATAAATATATAAATATTTCATTGTCTCCCTGGTGTGAGTATCTGAAAATGTAAATAAGACCCAAAATGGACAATAATTATAGTGAAATAGGAAGAAATTGTTCAAAAGGAAAGAGAAACTAGGGAAGAAAAGAAAGGAAAGGAAGGGAAAAGGAAAAAAGAATGATTGTTAAAAGATAAAATGGAAATAGAGCTTTGTAAATAGGGAGGGGAAGAGGGGTTGAAGAGAAGGGAGAGGATTGTGAAAAAAAGGGAATCAAAATATATCATATACAGGTATATATTCCTTATGATGAATATGATCATTGTGTACATCTAAATTGTACCAAATAATTAAATTAATTAAATAAAAATTAAATTAGTCAATTAAAAAACAGAAAGTACAATGATTTGATCACTTCCTATTGGAAGCTTTTTCAGAGATATCTGAGGAAACTTCTCTGCACAATGTTGCTGAGGTCTTTCAAAAAGTTTTGCAGCCTCTCAATGTAAAATGCATGATCATGAATGTCTTTCTTTCACTGATTTTAATAATTTTGGTTCTCCCTCATCTTGATTCCATTTAGTCTGAGTGGAATTTTCCACCAGATATTTTATGGAACTTAAATAGAATTTTTAAATGAGAATGACAGTCATATTTTCATGTTTTACAAAAGCAAATTTTGAGGCAGGATAGAAGTGAAAGTAGTGTGTTTGTAAAGTGATTTCAGGAAGTAGCAGTAAAAGAACGGGGAAGTGAGACCAAAAAAAGGTAAACAATGTTTTCAAACCTAAGCACCATAGGGAATGAAAATTTAGTGCTACTGGGGAACCATAGGAGACAATCAAAAGCACATTTGACAGGCATCAGAAAACAGAAAGGAGAGTAGAGTATGTATCTCTCAGTGTCTTGTTTCCAATCAGCTCATCACAGCTTTCAAGAGAATTAATTTTCAATATTTTCAGGTGCCTTTGCATATGGCCTGGAAATAGCAAGAGCGAGAGAGGGAGAGAGTGAGAGGGAGAGAGAGCGTGAGGGAGAGAGACAGAGAGACAGAAACAGAGAGACACAGAGACACAGAGTGACAGACAGAGACAGAGAGATACAGAGAGAGGCAAGAAAGGGACAGAAGAAGAGATTAAAACACACAGGGTTTTGCATAAAGGTCAGTAGAAAATCTTCTGCTTTAGAGGTCATCTCAGGTAGGCCAGTTCCAGGTGGAATTGGACAATGAACCTAATGCTCTACAGTGAACTAAGCAGGACTAAGACATCTTTCTCATCTTTAGATTGAGAAATTCTCATCATAAGCTAATTTACTAGATGGACTAAAGCAATTTTTTTAGTCTCAAGTGAAGGCAGGTAATACTGAAGTTAAGTAGGTAGATAGACAGACAGACAGACACAGCCTATTATTCTTTGAAACAGCTTTTGGAACTAGTAAAGAGTCATGGAAACCATAAATCCTTTCTGAAATGCACAGTCATCGATAACAAACACAGTCATGGCATCAACAGGCCCTGGGATGGAAGGGAGGAAGATTACATAAAAGTAAAACCCCGTATATACTGTGTTCACATCCATACCACGTCTGCACTTCCCCACATCCTACGGCATGACTTTAAGTGAAACAGAACAACAGACAGTATCTTAAAAGTGACACTTTTAAAAATGTCACAAAAGCATAGACTTAGTCACTCAACAGTCAGGGCAATTACATTTTAATATCATCACATTTGCTAGTGAATTATACACATATTGTTTTGTGTTGAACTATTTTTCAATTTTGAAAATTTCCTGCTTATCTTAATAAATTATCTACAAATTCTGTTATTTTGATTGTAAGTATTTTGACCTCAACAAAGTTTACCTGCTGAAGATGATATACAATTAATCTAAAGGCCTAGTTATCACATTTCCTTGATTAGTAGCCTAAGTTATCCCCTTCCCCTGTTTTATGGTTGGACATGTGACAAAGTTCTAATGAATATAAAATTATTAAATAGGCCATCAAAGACCTCTTTCTCCAAATAAAAAGGACAATTCTCAAAAGTAGAATCTAATAGTCCTGAGAATATAATACTTTTATTCATGAAAATCATCATAAAATATGAAGGGTCTTAATTATACTGAAATAATCTTTCTCATACATCTATGAGAGAAAAAAAGGCAAAATTACTTTACACCAGCAAATACATTTCCAATATTTTTTAAAGTCCATGTTATATTATCATCTTTTGCTTCATATTAAATAGTACATGTTTGCATTTTTATTGTGCATTTCTCCCCTATTTCAAATCTATCTTTATTGCAAGTTACAACAGAGGAACTGTTACAGTTTACAGCTGGGTGTTCCCTCCAGGCTTCATGCACTCATACGTGGGCTTTGAGAGGTGACTGGATCATGGAGGTATGATGTTGGGAGGGGGAGCCTGGACAGAGGCGGCTTCCTTCCGGGCCTCTCCCCTCTTTCTGCTTCCTGTCTGCCCTTCTGTGAGAAGCGATTTCTCTGCAATGCCCCTCTACCACACTGTCCTGGCTTGGATCGTTGGACTACAGACTGAAACACTACAAACTATGAGCCAAGACATACCTCTCCTTCTTTAAATTGCAGATGCCAAATTTTATGTCTCAGCAATGAAGAAAGTAACTAAGGCAGAAGCCAAGGCCTAGTTAAATATTAAAGTACAAAAATATGATACAAATTTAAAAAGCAATCTAAGATTAGTTTAATGTACATAATGTATTCACAATAATTTTTGCCATAACTTTTAAAAAGTTATACCTAAGAGAAAAAAAATAAAATTTATTTATTGAAAACTAATATAAGAAGTAGTTCTAAATGGGACAAGGCCATTAATTCATCACCAACTTTTATTAAAACTTCAAGGTCAACAAGAAAAAGAAAAGTCCTTTTGTTAAAGTCTTTGTTTTATTTCCTTACATTTCAAAACACAGATGAATTTTTTTATTTTATGGTACATTATACTGTGCTTACATAAAAAAAAATTATAATGTTTTATATATTTATCTATTATTTATATACTTATCTGTGCTCATTTTACCATACAGCAAGTTCACTTTCTCAATACCATAATTTATAACTATGCAAAAGAGACACATATTGAATATTTAAATTTTAAAACACTTATTACATAAAAGACCCATCACCATTGTTTCCTACTTGAAGCCTGCTTACCACAGACTACACCTCTGAAAACCATAAGCCAATATAAATTGCCTCATGTTGTGAATGTCAGGCATCATGTACCAGCAACAGAAATGTGATTAATATAGTCATTCACTCAGTATACTGTCATTGATAGGATGATTCTGAAAGGTCCTTTAATTCTTAGAGAGAAAACTCTACATAAATGTTCCAGCAAGAAAAAAAGTAAATTGTTTTAAAAGGAAGAGTTGCCATCCAATGGACTCTTATGATGGACCTTGTAATTTTCTTTAAAAATTGAACAATTATGTGGTTTTCAAACAATTCAAGTAAATGATTGATTTCTACACGTGTGGGTTTATAAATGGCAATATCATGTCACTTAAAAGATATTTATTATGGTGTTAAAAGTGGACCTTTTAAGCCAGATTATCCAGGGTTGAATATGAGTTGTTTTAAAGCAAATGATTGAATCTAAATTTCTATACCTTCATCGGAAATATGGAAATAATTAACAGTGTTCAGTTTATTAAATGGTTGAGAGGTTTAAGTGTTTATCTAGACATATGGAAATGTATGTGCATAATACCATACAGCAAGGATGGCATTTTAAAAGTATCATTATAAGTACATTTGAGGGAGCTAAAAGTATTTTATTTCTCCCAAGACATAGTGTGTTTCCTTAATGGAGATATTCAAGAATCAGCTAGAAAATAAAATTACCAACCTGAATGTTTTCTAGAATTCAGTAAAAGCTAAGATTTTGATATTTTCATGATGTTCATAATAAAGATAAGAAAAATACAGTGACAATAGCTATTTGATGCAAGGCAAATAACAAGCCAATAAATCTAAAGCCTCCAGACCACCTGCCTGCAGAAGATCAACTTAACTGGAAAAACCATTTTAAATTTTCTGTGTGTGTACTTGGTATATGTGCAATTGCAAATACTACAGAAAGAAATTTAAACAGCAGGTGCCAGTTATTAAAGTCAGACACTGACATTATGTTATGCATCTAGCTGACCTCCTCTGAGGTAAACAAGCCAGTGAAAGTGTGAAAATCCAGTTATGAATCTCCGCGGAGCCATAAGACCCATAGGTGAATACAGAGTGAGGTGTGTATTCCAAATAGGTGACATTTTGATAATGCATCTTTTTGTAAGCGGCATCAAGAAAAGAAGACCTTTACTGGCTCTGTCTTGAAACATCAGTGTGATTCTTCAGGGATTCACTGAACTTCTTATCCTCTTGAACTTTTAACCTTCAATGATCAAAAATTCTTGTTCTAAGACCAAAAAAAAATGTTACCTTTCTCTCACAAATTCTTCAAGGAAAAACAGAGATGTACAGTCATAAATATTTGATTCTTGGTCTTTTAAAAAAAGGAATAAGTGTCACTTGATGCAATGTCCACAGTCTCATTACGTTTTAATCTTTTCTTCATGCTACCTCAGAATTATCATAAGGCAATGAGAGTAGGAATTCATATTCAGAAGCCCAGTGGATAGAGGAGAATGGAAAAACAGCAGACTACACTGGTAAAGGACTCATTTTTAAAATGGATGTCAAAGCTAAGTGTTATTGACAACTAAGTGTAAAGTGACCCAGGAGAACTTGATGACCTCTAATGAATTTGGCCAACTGAATTGGGACATGGTTTATAAATAAAACTGTTGACTGGCACTGAGCCACAAATAGTACTGAGTACAAATAGTACTGAGCCACAAATTCTATCTTAAATGGAGTATTTAATGTCTTTCTTTTTTATGACTATTAAATTGTACTTTGTATATGTAGGGTATAAAACTTACTATACCTAGAGAATGAAATGATTTGAAATAAGTTAACATGCAGCAGCTCACATAATTAAACAGTTTCATCCTCTCCTACCCCTGAGTAACAAGAGTAGCTATTATATAATGTTTTAGGAAAATATGCAGAATACAATATACTATTATTAACTATTTTTCATATATTGTATATTAGGACTACACTTTTTCATCTTCCATATTTCCTACCTTGTATCTTTTGACCTATATTCCCCAGTTTCCATCCCCTTATCCCAACACTAGGAACTACTATTTTATTTTCTCTTTCTATGTATTTGACCTCTTTTACATTCCAAATGTGAGATCATACAATGTTTTTCTTTCTATGTCTATGACTTATTTCATATATCATAATGTCTTCCATGTCTTCAATAATGTGATAAGTGGTAAGATTTCTTTCTTTTTAAAGCCTTAATAATATTCCTCTGTGTGTGTACTTGTGTATATGTCTGTGTGAGTGTATGTGTGTGATATTACTTTCTTTTTCTATTCCTCTATTAATGGACATTTGGGTTGTTTTTATTTCTTGCCTACTGTAAGCAATGCTGCAATGATCCTGGGAGTGCAAATGTCTTTAATAGATGATTTCTTTAGTTTGGGCGTGTGTGCTCAAGGAGGGACTTTGGAGTCATCTGGCAATTCCATTTTAACTTCCTTAGAAACACCCATACTGTTTTCCATAATAATTATATCTACTTTCACACACATAGTACACTAAGGTTTCCTGTTTTCTCAACAATGAAAAACACTTCATATATCTTTTCTTTTTGATCATAGCCACTCTAAGATGTGAGCTGACATCTCCATCACATTGCTTTGTATGTCCAGCTAGCTATTGGTTTTATAACAAATAAAAACTGTCTTAATCTTCTTATTGCTGAGACAGAATACCTAACACACATAGGTTAAAGGAAGAAGCTTTAATTTAGCTCACATTTTGCAGAGGTTTCAGTCCAGAGTCAACTGGCACTAAGGTAGGGTGGCATGGCAGAGGGGCATGGCAGAGGAGAATCTGTCCATAATGGAGCAGGAAAGATGGTAGCAAGCAACAAGCCTCCGTTCCCCTTTTATTCCAGTCAGGCTTTTTTTTGTTTATCTCACTCAAGCCTTTTGATTGGTGCTACCCACACCCAGGGTAGCTCTTCTGTCTTCAGTAAATCCATTCCACCAAACATAGATATATGGTAATTCCAATCAGTGAACTAATTTAGTACCATACGTCCTTAAACACAATACCACACAACCTAGATCAAGCCAGCTCTAAAAAGCCCCACTTATGAGCTCATGATGCTTTGGGGGTATATTTAGACACAAGGCATAACATTCTGCCTCTGGCCCCCCAAATACTCATGCATATCCCTTTATGTAGAAGGCATTTAGTCCATATCTAAGAGTTGCTAAAGTCCTAACAGTTTCAGCATTGCTGAAAATTGAAGTCCAAAGTCTCCTCTGAGGTTTAAGGCAAACTTTTAGTTGCAAACCCCTGTACAAACGAAAACAAAGTAAAACACTTCCAATGTACAATGGCACAAGATATACATTTTCATTACATAAGGAACAAACATGGGAATAGAAAGCAATGGGACCAAAGCAAGTCCAAAATCCAGAATGCCAAATATTAAGTCCTGTAATTCCATTTCCAGGATCTGGAGTAATCTGTGGCAAGATGTGAATTCCAAAGGGCTTGGGTGCCCTCCCCCATGGCACTGTTAGTGGTTACAGCTCTCATGGGTTCTCTTTTTCTTCAACTCTTGCAGCTTTTCTCAGATTATGCACGTTCCTGGTTTCTTCAACTTTCTGGGGTCTCTACTGTACCTTTGGTTTCAAACACTGCCCTGTCAGGGACATACTGCCTGACCCCCTAGACCTTCTTCCAAAGTCTGGGTGGAAGCCTTCCTGTGCCCACAACTCTTGCATTCTATCACCTAAACCCAGCACCATGATGCCAAGGTCTTCCACCAGCTAGAGCAGTAGCCCGGCTTCCTCCTTTCTTGGCTATACGGATTGAATGCCTGTTTTGCTGAGCACTATGAACCCAATCCCTAG
The DNA here is from genome assembly GCF_000276665.1 of Chinchilla lanigera. NCBI lineage: Eukaryota > Metazoa > Chordata > Mammalia > Rodentia > Chinchillidae > Chinchilla > Chinchilla lanigera. Next base: position 13,811,061 of record NW_004955418.1, read on the forward strand.
GAATAAATTCCCTAGACTGCAACCATTCTGGAACATAGTTTCATGGGGTTCTTTCCTTAAAGCAAAATCTTTCACCTTTGCAATTTTGAGGTTGTAGAGGTGGAGTCCTGCTGTGATACCCTCAGTCCATCTTTTCTATCGTCCTCACAGAAAATGCTTGGATTTTTTGTCAAGCTTTTCAGCAACCCAATTTCCCTCTCTTCTGTCTTCACCATCTGCCACTTTAATGAAGTTTTATTTCTGACCAAACTCAAAAATTTTTAAATAATTCTGCTGGGAGCTCTACTGTTGATTCTGAAAGTAAGCCTGGCTAAAACTTCTAACAATAGCCATCCCATTGCCTCAACAGTAGATTACCTTGAAATGTTTCCAGACAGACTGATTAGTCCACAACATTTAATCTCAGCCTCCTGCAAAGTTTGTGGACACAAGGGAAATGCAGACAAATTTTCTGCCAAAGCATAGCACACATGGTATGGAGTCCAACAGCCAAAGCATTCTTTCTTCCCAGAAGAAACCTCCTGAGCCTGTCTTTCCTCGCAGAATTTCTACAGCATTCTGGTCTTCTGAGCTCTGACCAGACTCTCCCATCAAGAACAGCTTAAAGCTTTCCAAAGTGGCTCCTTGGGCTGGTATCTCCAAACCTCTCAAAACTCTTTCCACAAGCAAGATCTAAATGGTCCTAAGCCACATGGTCATGTACCACCATAGTAACAACCCTACTGCTCAGGTACCAAAATTTGCTTTAGTTACTTTTCTCATTGCTGAAAGTACCTGACACTCACAAGTTAAAGGAGGAAATGTTTGTTTTGCTTCACAACTTGTAGAAGCTTCAGTCCATAGTTGGCTGCCTCTGAGGCAGGGTAGCACATGGTAGAGGGCATCACGGAGGAGAAACAGTCCATGGCAAAGCAGATAGTGGACAACAAGCAGCAACCTGCCTTTCTCTTTCATTCCATCCATGCTACAAGCCTTTTGGGTGGTGCCACCCACACCCAAGGTAGGATTTCTACCTTCAATAAATCCATTCAGCTACCCTAAGAATTATGCTAATTCTAACACTGAACTAATTTACTACCACACACATAATTTAAAAAAGAACAATAGCAAATGCCAACACAGACAAAAACGAAACAATGAAAAACAATAAAAATGATTCAGGGTTTCAGAACAAAATAATAGAAATTAACTGTGGTTGTTATATTACATAATGTTATCTTCAATAAAGTTGCTCAGATTACCAGATGTAAGAATGCAAGATTGATCAAACCATTAAATGAATACAAAAATAAAAACAAAAAACACACTAGAAATGATAGACAGTTTCACTAGACAAGATGGTAGGAATTCACCAATGGTTATTATATTGCATGTGGTATTTTTATACGATGAAGTATTACTCAGTTATAAAAAAAAGATAGATTTGAGGCTTTTACAGGTAAATGGATGTAAATAAAGACCACACTCGTAAGTGAAATAAATCAGACCCACATGTATAAACATCATATTATCTCCCTAGTGTAAGAACTTGAAAGAGTAAATAAAACCCAAAACGTACAATAAGTATTATGAAAGAGAAAGAAATTACTCGAAGGAACATCCCTGGGATGAGGGAAAGGAGAAAAAGAAAGACAGAAGGGAGGAAAAAAATATATATAAGGATAATTGGGATAACTTTACTGCTGATGTTGAATGGTTTATTGAAAGTACCACACACTCTTAATCCCAGTATCACACACCCTAAATCCAGCAAGCCTCAAAATCCCCACCTATGAGTGCATGAGGCTTGGACACACCTAGATACAAACCATAACAAAAGCTGCACCAGACACACTTGGTTCTGAATAAGTATATATGGTCACATGCTTTTAAATTTATGTTTGTATCCGAAAAATAACAGTGAAAATGTAGTTTTTACTTAAACTTATTCACTTTTTTCCATCATTTTCTCATTAAAATGGGTGAAGTACACTTTATCAAAACAAAAATAGAGAAGTGTTTTCAAATCACATGTTAGATAAGGGTCTAGGAAGCAGAATATGTAATTTTTAAAACTCAACAACACAAAGATAAATATCCCAATTTAAACTCCTGAAAGACTAGGATACATATTTCTCAAAAGAAGATATACAAACGTCCAATAAAGCATGAAAATATGCTTTATGTTATTAATAGTAAGGGAAATAAAATTCATAACCAAAATGAAATAGTACTGCATTCACATCCAGGTACATGTAATTTATCAAATGAAAAATATTGAGTAGTGGTAAAGGGATGGAGAATTTGAAAGTTTTGTACATAGCTGTTGGAAATGTGAACTATTTCAACCACTGTGAGAAAAATGTGGCAGTACCTTAGAAAATTTTAATATAAGGGGCTGGGGATTTAGCTCAGCGGCATAGTGCCTGCCTGGCAAGCACAAGGTCATGAGTTTGATTCCCAGTACTGGAAAAAAAAAAAAAAAAAAAATGAAAATTTTAATATAAAATTACCACCTAACCCTGAAATTCCAATCCTAGGTATACCTCAAAAAAAAATTTTAATATAAAATTACCACCTAACCCTGAAATTCCAATCCTAGGTATACCTTGAAAAGCATGAAGGTAGTGCTGGTATCTTCATAAATAACCCTTGAAAATAGTACACTATGTGAAAGCAGTCCAAAAAGATCCCATGGATTCAAAGCAGATAAATGATTTCTAGTCCTTGAAAGGAGAGAGCAGAGGGATATAACTGCATAAAGTGCACAGGGCATGATGATTTAAGTGTTTTTAACATAGGCATTTGTGGTGGTCAGTGCACTGCGAATGCTGTAGATGCCACAAGATTGTACTGTTGGATGATTAATTTTATGTTGCATAAATTTCACTTTAAAAACTAATTCCAGGTTCTATTCCCACATAAGTTTTGATTCCATTTCCCTCCTATTCTAAAGCATTATTTTGTAACTCTGTACATCTTCAGCTTCTCTTTCTCTCATTTTCAGTGACTTAACAAATTACACTTCATATATCATCAAATTCACTTTCAAGTCAGTAATACTATAAGTGCGTCTCCAGAGTTGTGCAAACAAACTCTGTTTTTATAATGTTTTTCTGATGCATTTGCAGTTACTCCCATTTTCCATCATACCACTCACTCCCCAGCCCTAGGCAATTGGTTTGGCTTTGTCTATAAATTTGCCTGTTCTAGACACTTTACATAAGTAGTATCACATATTCCGTAGACTTTTGTATGCTGCTTTCCCTTAGTATAATTCCTTCCACATTAATATGCACTTAGCATGTGCCAACAATTCATTCCCTTTGTAACTGAATAACATTAGGTTATGTGAATACCACATTTTGTTTACTTACGCATTAATTGATGGTCATTTGGGTACCTTCCACACTTTGGGATAATATCAACAATACTGCTATGAACATTCATGTTCAAGGTTTTGGGTGATCATGTGTTATTATTTCTCTTAAGAATATACCTAGAGTATAATTTCTATGTTTTAGGGTAATTCTTTATTTAACATTATTTTTATTTTAAAGAGGAAAAATAATAAAAATGATACAGAATTCCAAAAGAAGATGATAGGAAATTAACAATGGTTATTATATCACATATTGTTATCTCCAAAGTAGTTGCTCAGATTACAAGATATTGGCATGCAAAATTGATCAAATAATATAAGCACTAACTCTTCCTTTCAATGAAATAATAGAAATTAGTAGTACAATTATTTTAGCTACGTGTGTGTGTGTGTGTGTGTGTGTGTGTGTGTGTGTGTATCTTTTTCAGCAAGCAAGGGAAGTGCCCAGGACTTGTCTGGGCTTTATTTAGTATTTTGAAGATTTGCCAAACTTTTCCAAAAGGTCTGTACCATTTTACTTTTTTTGTAATTCAAATTCTCTTCCTGTAGTCTTAGCTTCCTACTTTAAATCAATCAGTGGAAGATTTTTCTTCTACTCTCATTCTTAGGGTACACCAGCATTCTAGGGTTTAGGACCTTGAAATTAGAGGGAAGAAATAATACGAAAAGCCAAAATAATGATTAAACTGAGCTAAGGAAAAACAAAGTTCTATTAGTTGAATAAGTCAGTTCACATACATAGAAATAAATACCTGATATCTGCAAATATAATTACTATAATATTTATGTGCATGTAATCACAATAATTGATACCTGATTTTAAAAGCTTAGAAGTTGTATTTGAGGAAATGACTATGATAGTTGTAGTTGGATTGATAAAGCTTGAGGCTGTGGGATTTGCAGTTCCAATGATTGGAGGCAGAAGATTTGGCAAGCTTGAGAAGCTGTAGTCCTGGAGGAAAACTGGAAATTTGACTGAGATAATTGGAAGCAAATAAGGAGGAGATTGAAAGGATCATGGAAACTTAGATAAAGAAATTTAAAGTTAAATCCTGGTCCAAATTTGTAGTGCATTTGGAAAGCCACCATGCAGGATGAAGAAAGCAGGTGCCAAGGTGAAAACAGAGGGCAAACTGATGATTTAGCAGTAGTTTTGAGAAATTACCGGAGTCATGCAGGACTATGGTCTTCAAACAGAAAGATTTTAAACCAGGCCAGGTGGAAGATGATGGCTCTGAATTTTGGCAGCTGATATATTTTGTTAAAATGATGATGGCTAAAAATCTACATTTTTACTACAAAGCTCATTAGAAAATGTTTACAGTGCAATGGAAAATGGCCACTTGTGAAGACCAGTCCTTGGTCCTCTGTTGTGTCCCTGCTTTATAAAGATTGATGAGCGAAGGAAAGAAAATCAATTTAGATGAATAAAGAAATTCTGTCCTTCCAGCCATGCAGACCAAATCTGTTGTCTCCAAACATCCTCGCTGATAGAAATTACCTGGCAGCAACAAGGAAATATCTTTCACTAAACAGAAGGTTTCTCAAAGACCATTCACTCAGGCAAATGGCTACCTCATTAACCAAACTGGGAGAGATTCCAAGTGTTTACAAACTAGCTGTATTCAACACCTACAGGCGCATCCCAGGTTTCTTTCATGTGCTTTCTCTTCTTAGCTGGCTTGAAGCAGCCCACCATTTTCCTAGGTGGCATTTTAATACACTTTTATTTTTTATTCCAGGAGAAGCATGACTGACAGTGATAAAGAAAATTATATAGCAATTCTCCCTTACTGAAACCAAATAATAAAAAGACATGTTCAGCTGCCTTCAGGCTTTCACTGAGTGTAGGGTATGAATTCCATACTGTTCATTTAAGTGAGTTCACTTCATCCTTTGTTTAGCTGCCTGTGCAAGCTGAAGCAGTCAGATTGCAGACGACATATAATTACCACATCTATTCTAATTCTAAAAATCACTTTAAATCCTTTTACAAGTAATGGCTCCACAAAGCAACATCCTGTTTTTATTCAGGCTCAGGTTATCTCAGTAAAGATATAAATATTGTCAGATCATTTATTTTACGTGAACTGGAAGAATTCTGGTTGCTTGATATTTCTGCTGCGATTTACAGAATTAAACAAAGCCAGATTTTTTTCAGGGAGTGAGATTTTTTCTTTGTTTCATTTTTTACATTTTGTTTTGCTTTGGGTTTGTGATCCCTTTTGCCTTCATTTAAAGCGAACTTTTTGTTTTCTGTATACACTTACCCTTAAGTTCTTGAGAAAAGAAAACTGAAATCTCCGGTTTCCTTCCTTTTTAATGGATATTTGTAGATCAAGCAAAATAAGACAAAGCAAAGCAAAATATCTATGATCTCATGCTTAGATAGTTCTATTCAACTCACCATCAAAATGCATGTACTCCTGGCTTTAATTCTTAAGATCTTTGCTTTTTGATAAGAATCTTAGTATTCAGATTTTTTTTTGATGGTATTGATGGTGCTTAATCTTATTATATCTTGAAGAAAACAGATTTAAATCAGAACAGTGACTTCTATTATAGTCACTACAAAGAAGTAAACCTGACTGTGGAAACACCCAGCACAATGGCAAGCCACTCCTGAGATATTCTCTGTAAAATATAGGCAACTGCCTGGTCCACCTTTATATCAGACTCCTGCAGCCCAAGATATAAATGCACATGGGTCACAAATCTCCAAAGAGCAAACCTTAAGAGGCTAAGTCACGGGAGTCGTTCATCACAGCATTAGGTAATTCTGGAGCCTTAGGATGATTGATGTGTTTAATTTAAACTTGCCTGGGTACACAGGCTATGTCCCCAAAGTGGGAATAGGGTGAGTGGGTGAAATGGAGGAAGTGATTCTAATGGAAAGCAGTTTTCTTTCTCTAGTTTTCCTGTGCATGTCTTTTAACAGAAACAAACAAAAATGTATTATAATTAGCACATTCTATATAATTCCATCCTGATCTCTGGGTTTCTTCTATAATACCAATGAGGTGAAATCTGTTTTAGGTCTCATTCCATGAGATGTTCATTTTTTATGACTAATGATGCCTTTCATAGAAACTAATTTCAAGTTTTTTATGATAGTAGAGCACAGAGTGAGATGGATGAATTAAAATCCCACTCAAGATATGTAAAAAGATGTCAGTCGAGCTAATGGTATTCATATTGATGTGCTTCTCCAGCCTTTCTTTTTAGGAAAACGTACAGCAGGATTACTAACTTGGAGATGCAACTTCTAAAAGCAAAGACTACTATAAGACTTTCTAACCTTTGCTGCTATTAAACAAGATTTCTTATATTTTTCATTTATTAATTCCAATATAAGATGTAAAGTATAACTACTTCAGTTATCCTACTCTAGTAAGTGAAATACCTGCATAGTTCTCGTAAAAGAAGTTTGATTGCTCTAATTTGACCTATTGCTTCCAGGGGGGGGAGAGGTCAAGAATTTTGCTAGAATCTGTGAGTGAAACAGTGGAGGAAGTTTACCATTTAGATATGCAATTATTCATTTACCAAAAAGTTATAAATACGAATGCAGTTGCGATCTGTCCTCAGTGCTGTGAATGACCATTACAGTACATTGTGGAGCACACCATTCTAGATTTGCTATAGACTGAACGTTGGCATCTCCACAAAAGTCACACATTACCATCCTAAATCTCAAAGTGAAAGTATGAAGAAATAGGTCTTTGGGATGTAATAAGTTAATAAGAATAGATGCCGTCTGAGATTAGTTCCCTTACAAGAAGAAATATGAGAGCGCTTTCCTCCTTTATCTTTCTCATCCTTCACCCCATGAGAATACAAGGGATACCTATGACAGACCACGAAGCAGGCTCTCACCAGACACAGCAAATGCCAGCACTGTGATCTCCCACCTCTTAGCCTCCACAAATTTGAAAATAAATTTCTGTTTTTTTCAAGCTGCCTATTCTGTGGTATTCTGTTATAACAGCCTGAACTGACAAAGACAAGATCCTAATGCAACCAAGGAGATTAGGAAAAGTCTCCTTCAGAAAGTGCTATCTGAGATAATTCTAAAGGATCTTTAACAGCTTTATAGGTCAGTAAAAAATTGGAAGGAGAAAACTATGGGTAAAAATTAATGACAGAGATACCAAGTGGGAAGTGTGTGGTGTACTTGAAGTGGTGAAAAATGACAATGATTGGAGGTAGTACACTGGGGGAAAACACAGATGCAAATAAGCCATGGAAGGCCTTAGATGTCAACTAGATTTTATTTATCTTAAAGACACTGAGAACAAATAATTGAAGTAATTTAATCAGAATATGACCCAAGTACCCCTTCATGTTGATATTGTCCTCAATCCAGTGTAGAGAATAGATGAAAATTAATTGGTCAGGCTCAAAGAAGATTAATTATAAAGAAGATTAATTATAAAGCAGATTAATTATAATGAGTATTGTATCAACCTAGAAGGAGATATTGCCATTTTAAATGGTGGGACTGATTTAAGAAATGTTCAATTAGCAATCTAAACAGGATTTAGTAGGAAGAGTGAATACATTAGAGAATAAACACAAAATTTTCTCCTGTACAAATGGAAGGGTGTGGTGTCATTTACAGTTCCTGAAGAAATAAGGAATTTGGATGGGAATGGCATTTTTTAGACAAAACACTGAGCTCCATTTTGATCATATTTATATTGGATTTTTTTGAAACATCTAAGGGAAGCATTATAAATTTAAAGATTAGAAGATATAAACATAAGTTGGAATTCACTGGCACGTAAGTGGCAAAGAATACCATGAACATGAAGACAAGATCAATGATGATATCATGGGAAACTAAGTATTGAGAAACTATGAAAGATGAACCTGCAAGGAAGACTGAAGGAAATTTCCTATCTGTGCCTTTGAAGAACTTTGGGTAGAGTAAGAGCTAGAAAATATAAAACCAGTGCAGTTGAAGCAATAACATGTTGTACTGTTATAGTAAGGTGGAAAATTAAGGGTAGATGGGCTTTCAACTCAAAGAACACTGATGTAAAAAAAGATGGTCGATCCAAAATGAAGTTAATTTTCTTTCTTACTTTCCATGAATTTGAGAAGTGCATCACCAATATCAAATAGAAACTCTCTATAAGATAGTTCTTATAGCACTGGTAGCTGTGGCTTTTGGAGCCACAGAGATACCTACTGTAACAGATCAAAACAGAACAAAAAGGGTGGTTTGGGCTTTAAAAAAAATCATAATTAGATCATCTCATAGTTATTCTGACATAATGGGGATTCTGCCTTTTTAAAACATCTTTTGTGTCATTTGCTTAAACTCCTATATTCTTAGCACTATTTATTTTCCAAGATTTCTGGCAGGAGTGTAAACCATCAGTGAATTCAAAGGAAGACATCAGATGAGCCACATGATGTCTTCCATGGTTCAGGGTTGTCCATCTGCAGACTGGGTGAGACAGATATTCCCTAACATGATGCATAAACGAACAACTATTTCCTCAGAACTTACGTTTAGCAGTGTTCTCTTAATTATTTTTTCTCTACCCTAAATCTCAAGTTGTTGGATTTCTGCATTTTCTTTGGTGTTTTAGTAAGAAAATCTAATCTAGCAGTTTTCTGAGAAAAAGGATATACGAAGGATAATATTGTAGAAATAGTATGTGTCTAAAAATGTCTTTTTTCTACACTTGCACTTGAAAGTATTCTAAATAGATCATTTTTCCCAGAACTGTGAAGACATATACTTGTTGTTTTTGAACATCCTGTGCTGCTACTGAGAAGTCTGATTCTCTCTTCTTTATTATCAAATTTGTTTTACCTCACCCCTATGGAAATTCTTAGAATCTTTTCCTCACAGCCAGTGTCTTGAAATTTCATGTTACTGAGTTCTGGCGAAAACTGTCTTTTTTTCACTGTGCCAGACACTTACTCATCTCTTGCAATGTGGAAAAACATACAATTAGCTTTTTTTTTTTATTTTAAAGACAGAAAAAGGGGCTGGGGATTTAGCTCAGCAGCACAGCCCCCTCCTGGCAAGCGCAAGGTGGTGAGTTCGATTTCCGGTACCAGAAAAATAAAAATAAAAAAAATAAAGACAGAAAAAACCCAAAGTGATACAGAATTTCAGAACAAGATGATAGGAAATTAACAATGGTTATTATATTGCATAACATTATCTTCAAAGTAGTTGTGTAGATTACAAGAGATAGGCATGCAAAGTTGATCCAACATACAATTAATTTCAAGTAATATATCTTTGCTAATTTCATAACCTATCTTTGAAGTGCCTTTTATATGATGTTTGGACTTTTTGGATTATTTAATCATCTTTTGAAATATTTTCTGTCATTTTGTTTTATTTTCTGGGAATTTTTAATATTATATTAAAATATTATTCTGATCCCATATGGCATCATAAATTTCTATTATAAGATTACTAATCTTGGAACATAAACTACAGAGTGAACTTTTTTCTGTTTGTTTCTCTGTATGCATTTTCCATATTCCCTCAATGTTTTTTCTATTTGAATATATATATTCAAATTTTGTATATTCTCCAGGAAATTTTGTATATTCTCCAGCTACAATTCTACTAACAGCATTCATTTTTAGAAGTTTTTCCTCAATTATTTGGTTATTCGTCACTGTTAATGATTTGGGTGAGGGTGAATGTAAGCTCTGTATAGCTTAAGCATGTCTTAAAGGATAAGTTTCAGTATAATTTAATCAGGCAAGGAACTCATTCTTCCTTTGGGGATATCCTTTCTCCACTGATAGTTAATTTTTCCTAAAATAAAAAAATCTATGTTCTTCTGCCACGGAGTTAGGAACTTGACTTCCAACTAACTGGGAACAGAAGGGAAGCAGAAAGACATGCTTTTCTGTTTTGTATGTAGAGTTACTTCTATGTCCATTTATTTTCTGAATCAGAATTCCTATAAGTCTTTTCAGAGAATCTTTCTTTTTTAGGATGAGGAACAGTAGCTAACTGACTAACATTGTTTTTGGAGAAAATTAGTGATGATGCACTATAAGCTTGTTTGTTTTAAGATACATTTAATAGACATGATTTGATCACCCTAGAATTTTCCAAAGAAAAAAGAAAGGGAAATTCCTCCTATAAGTCACTCTCAACTTTCTGAGCTTTGCTTGTTCATCCCTTCACTTATCATTAATCATGTTTAATCAGAAATTCTGATGATTCCTTAAATAAGATGAAGTTTTGGTGGTTTCTTTTTTTTTTTTTTTTTGGTTTTGGTTTTTTCCATTACCAGGAATCGAACTCAGGACCTTGAGCTTGCCAGGCAGGCGCTGTGCTGCTGAACTAAACCCCCAGCCCAGATGAAGATATTTTAGGTATAGGCGACACTTGTGTTTGAAATGTGGTAGTACTGCCTGCAGATACAGCCCAGTGATGTCAGATTCCATCAAAAACTAATAGAAGATCCTTGATTCAAGCTATTTCTCTGCAGCTTCCTTTAACCTCACACTTAACATTAACCCACGGGGGCTGGGGATTCATCTCAGCGGCACAGCGCCTGCCTGGCAAGCACAAGGTCGTGAGTTTGATTCCTGGTACGAGAAAAAAATAAAAAATAAAAATAAAAAAAAAAACAAACAAACAAAGAAAAGCATTAACCCACAAAATTAAGTACTTCTTAAGCCATAGGGAATAGCATCACCATACACTAAGAATGTATATTAAAAGAACATACTTTAAAATATCCTCAAACCTTGTATTAGCCACATATATTTCTTCTTAATCTTACATGTTTACAGTTACTAATATAATGGAAAGTGAATAGGATAGAAAAACATTGTTGAAAACCCTTAAAAAGCTGAATTTTGGAGTATTCTACAACAAAAGGCAAAGTACTGAGCGAAGGGCAGCTCCCTAGGGAAAGGTGAGCAGAGACTGAAGCAGTGAACACCTCAATCCTTGCCTCTCTGTCACAGCCAATGCAGCAGGGATCTGGTGAGAACAAGGTGTGCTCAGGTGAGATCAACCTGGTGAAGGAGCACAGAGGATTCTGTCTTCTTACAAGATGCCTGATATGAATAGGAGCATGACCAGAATGCACCTGGAAAGCAGATAAATGATTTTCAAGGGGGGGAGAAACGTTAGCATAAATTTTAAAATATAGTGCTGTATTTAGCATCAATAACTGAAGATACTTTACCGTGTAATTACACAGTAAAATTCATCTAATAGAATTCTAAGTAGAATCATGGTATTTTCTCTGGAATTGCCTTAAAATGAATAATGTTTGGAAGGATGAAAAGATTTCTAATCTTCTGACACGTCCTCTAGGAACTTGACAACAAAGAGACGTGAACTGACAAGATTTGACTACTATGCTTCTCTTTTTGAACAGTTATTTATTGAACCAAAGTCTAAATAACAAAAGAGTGAGTTAAATGGTGTGGGGAAAAGGTGAGTTGAGCAGAAAGTAAAGAAATCATGGAAATGGTTTTCTTAAAAAGAGAGTCACCCGCCACACAGTAGAACTGAAGTCATTTAGGCTAGTGAACACTCAGTTTCCATTTACTAATATTTGCAATCTTTTGTCTGGAGAAATTGAATAAAAGTGGGTGTTAATTTTCATTGTTTTATTTTAAAGATAAAAGTGCCAAACATATTAACAAACACTCAGACATAAACAAAACAACATAAAAGAATAAAAATAATACAGAATTTCAGACAAGGTGTTAGAAAATTAACAATGGTTGTTGGATTACATATTGTTATCTTCAAACTCGTTACTCAAATAAACAAATATTGACATGTAAGATTGATCAAATAGTTAAACATTAAGTGCTCCTTTCAATAAAGCAATAGAAATTAGTAGTACAATTATCTTAGCTATCTTGTGTCTACACGTATACATATTTTTCCTTTCCTTTTTTCTTTTCTCTTTTCCCTCATCCCAGTCAATCCTTCCTTTTGAGCAGTTTCTCTTTCCTTTTCACAGTATCTATTGTACCCTTTAGATTTTAACTCTTTCAGGTTCTTACACTAGGGAAACAATATAATGTTTACACATGTGAGTCTGGTTTATTTCACTTATGGGAATGGTCTCAAGTTGCATCCCTTTACCTATAAAGTCTCAAGTTTATCTTTCTTCATATCTGAGTTGTTTCCTTGGATAAGCTATTACAAATTGCACTGCTATAAACCTGGGTGCACATATAACACTGTGGTATGATCTTTTTAGTTCTTCTGGAAAAATACCCAAACACTTGTGTTGAATGGGATCTCTAATCCTAGTTTACTGAGGAATCTCCAAACTGATTTCCACAGTGTTTGCACCAGTCTACACTCGCATCAGCTGTGGAAAAGTGTTCCTTTTTCCCCCACAGCCTCTACTGCATTTGGTATTGGTTGACTTCTTGATGATAGCCATTCTTTCTAGGGTGAGATAGGATCTCATTGTTGCTTTAATTTGCATTTCTTGAATAATTAATGATAGTGAACATTTTTCATGTGTTTGTTTGCCATTTTTACTTATCAGAGAAGTATATATTAATCTCAGATGTCCATTGTTGTATTGGGTCTTTGAATTTATGAAGCCTGACTTTTTAAAATTCTTTATATGTTCTAGATAAAAATCCTTTGTCCAATGGAAAGTTGGCTAAAATTTTTTCCCAATTTATGGGTTTTTTCCTCTGCTGGTGATTTCTTTAGATGTGCAAAAACTTTTTAATAAGAGGAGATCCCAGTTGTTGATTCTTTGAAGCATTTCCTGTTCAGTTTGTTTTTTGTTTATGAACTCTCTGCTTATACCCCTATGTCTTCAAGATTTTTACCTATGTTCTCCTGGAATGGATTTAGTGTTTATGTTTTAATATTTAGATCTTAAATCCATTTTGACTTTAGTTTCATGCACGGTGATAGACATTGGTCTATTTTTAAGCAGAATTTAGATATCTGAAAAGTTAAAAGAAAGTGAGGATGTGGATATTTACTATTCTAAAAATGCAGAAAATTCCTTCATAGGAAACATCAATAATGCATATTACTAAGATTGTGACACTTTAAAAAGATAACACAGGGAACTTCCTCTACAAAGTAAGCTCCCACCACCAGAATAATTTGCAATATGTTCATCATCTTCATAAGAACTGTGGTTATTGTTAGAATTGGCTAACTACATAATGTTCACTAATCCTCTTTCCATCTCTTATTTTTGCCCTTCTTTCTCCTCCAAGAACTGACATTAATTTAATTCACTATTTATATCCTCATGAATATTTTGCATTACTATAACTACATTGGTATTGCCTGTTTTAAAACTTTATAGAAATTGCACCATCTATATTCTTCTCTATACTTTTATTCAACAAAGCAAGAGGAGGTGTCAATATGGATGCATTAGCTCTAGGTTGAACACTTTTATTGTGGTACAGTTGTGCTGATTAATGTGTTGCAATATCTTAGTGTATTCAAAATTAGTAGACATTTAGATTATTTTAATATATTTTGTATTACAAAAACAATTACTATAAACGTTATGTATACCTTATTCTACACAAGGATGAGTTTCTCCAGGACAGGATTTCTCAGCTTATGGATATTTTAGGTTGGTCATTCTTTGATTTGGGAGCAGGGACAAAAACTGTCACTTGTACCATAGTTCAGATGTTTATTACACAGCCTGTGGTGCAGATACCAGTAATCATCCTTACTCCAAAACCAAGAATTACCCATTTAAACATCTAATGTCCCATTAGAAACCAATAGTGGCTCCCATTCTTTAACAAAGAAAAACATCTCCAGACATGGCCAAATATTCCCTTGGCAACAAGATTGGACCAGATTTAAAATACTGCCCTAAGCACATAGATTTAAGTGCTATTAGATAGACTATGTATATCTTGAACTTTATTAGATATTATTAAATTGGTCTACAAAATGATTACACTAACTTCCTTTATATCAGTATTAGATGTACCATTTCTAGGATCATCATGAAATATTTCTAACAAATAGTGCCCACGTACGGTGTTAATAACAAAATCAAAAATTAGTAGCATCTCTTCACAAACCAGTTTAAGAGTCAGAACTTGCTAATGACTTGAAACCCATATGTTCTTGCCTGGTAGCGTCTTCTTCACTGCTTTCCAAGGTAGCCTCAACTTTGTCATTCCCTTCTTTTCACAGTATATGTAGGCATACATTAAATATTATGCTCTTATCTCTTGAGGTATTTTTCTTAAAATCATCTAATTTTTATCAGCTTTATTGAAGTAAATTTATATTTAAGACATGTAGGTATTTAATGTATATTTTGGACATACCCATTCTTCCACAATACCATCAACAAATTCAAGAGAACAAACAGAACTATCACTTCAAAATGTTTCTTTGTGCTCTTTTGTGTCTGTGTGTGTGTGTTTGTGTGTGCATGTATGTGTGTGTACTGAAAACATTTAGGATAAGAACTACCCTGTTAATGCATGAGGTGTACATAACTTCCTGTTCACTCTAGTCACTATGTTCTATGGGAGATTTCTAGAAATCAATCATCTTACATAACTGAAACTCTGTACCCTTTAAGTAACAACTCCTTATTTTCTCCTCAGCTCCTGGAAACCCATTCTATTCTCTGTTTCTATGAATATTTTATTTTGTTGTTGTTGTTGTTGTTGTTGTTTCTGGTACAGGAATTGAACTCACAACCTCACTCTTGCCAAGCAGGCACTGTGCTGCTCAGCTAAATCCCCAGCCCCTGTATGATTATTGTACAGGCTTAAGCTAAGTGGAATTGTGCGGTGTTTGGTCTCCTGTCACTTTATGACTTCACTCAACATTGTATCTTCCAAGTTCATCTAGGTTGTCACAAATGTAGAACTTCCCCTATTTTAAACTTGAGTAATATTCCACTGCATGTATACAACACATTTTCTTTATCCATTTATCTGGCAAGGAACTTTGGGGTTGTTTCCTTATTTGGCTGTTGTAACGCTGAACAGCGAACAGTACAGATATCTTAAGGTCTGATTTTCATATTTTTGAATGCATACCCCAAAGTGAGGTTTTGGATCATACGATAGCTCTGTGTTTGATATTTGGAAGAAACTCCATAATGTTTCCATGATAGCTGGTCCACTTTCAACATTACACTCACTGACTTTTACTTCTATAACTTTATAGAATTTGTCTGTTTTGCTTTGTTTTCACCTAACATCATGATTTTTCTTCATCATTATCTTTAAGCTAATATTTATTCCGATAACTAGCATTCATTTACAAATAAAATATAAAACTGTAAACCTTTTGGCTTTGGTGTCCAGAACAGTAATCAAGTGAGAATTCAAGTGGGCTGATATCATTTACATACTAATCTAAAAATCTCTAAACCAAGGTGCCAAGTAAGAATAAAAGTATTGCGGATTATCAGAAAAAAATGATCTTTGGTTTCCCCTGTTTCAAATTTTGAAATTTTACAGATAAACCATTGAAAGGGCAATTAAATAACCAGGTCTGGCTTATAAATCATGGCATTTTAGTTGTATTATTCAAATGTGTAATTTTCCTTTTCCCAATGGCAGTTCTTCCCAAACATAAAGTTAATTCTGCTGTAAACCCCTCAGAGTGAAAATGGTCTTCTACACATTTCCTTCTCTTTCACCCACTGTACTGTATCATACTTTAAACATAGTAGAATGAAAATGAAATGTTTCAACACACTGGAAATTGGGATCCTTTGATGCATGACTAATTTTAGCTGGTCAAACATCTTAGTCTTAGTTGATGATTCAAAGAAAATCGAAAGGAAATGTTATTTAAATCAAGGATGCACTTGGATTCCTCCTCTGTGAGAAGTATGACCTAAATATATGCTTCCTCCAGGAATGTCACAAGTGCATTTATCATTTAGTTCTACTTTTACGGACGAGAGATACAAGAGTCCCAGGAGGTAAATGGCTCTTTTAAGCTAGCAGTTATAAAGATATGCTACCTTTCAAAGGCAAAGTGCAAAAAAGGAAAGATGAATTGACATGTTTATGATCTATCAAGGGTAGAAGAAAATAACGCGGTAATGATTGTGTAATAAGGTAATAGTCCATACATTCTGTTCACTCAGTCCAAGCCAATTGAGAAACAGCTACAAAACTAATAATTCTATGCATAACTGGAAAGGAATGTTATTAAACCTGGCATTTTTAAAGTGTATTTCCCAGTCCTCTCAAAGTCATATGTAAATGAAAAAGGATGTGAGACTTTTCACTGAGCTAAATAAAGTGAGACAAGACTTAGATGACTCATTTAACATATTTAGGAAAATGACATGGCAGAACACATTTCTAGTCTGTGGGACAAAAAAATGAAGCATAACTATTTTGATAGTGTTCAGTGGTTTCCTCATTTGTGGCAAAGGGGAATTTTCTAATTAGTTTATAATCTAAAATTAACTCTTATTCTTCCTGGAGATTAAGGTATTTGTCTTGATTAAGCATTCCTGGGGTTGTTACAAGGCTCTTGTGTCATCTGCATGTTAGAAAAAGTTGCCTTTGATATTTTAAGCAAACAACTGTTATCATTGTTTTTATATAAGATCTAATTTTTGGAGGGTCCTACTCCATCATCCTGGATGTGATTTTATTGTAACAAACATTTTTGAGAGCCTACCGTGTGCCAAGTTTCATGGCCTAGGAATCGTGAAACAAAACAAAGCCCCTATCCTTACTTTTAGACATTTGTTAAATTAAATCAAATTGTCTTCTACTATCATAGCGCATACTGAGTTCATGTATTCCTTTTCCTCCTGCAAGAGGGAGAGGGAAGGTCCAAAGAACAGGAATAGTACAGCACTTTAGATGTATCTTGGCTTTCCTAGACTTGTTCTCTTCCAAATAGACATGCCCCCACAGGACCAATGAAACTGCGGATTATTTATTTTATGGCTATTTAATGTTAGAACTATATCTGCTTTATTACTTATCCTGGATGTCTAGCTGAATGTCAGCACATGGAAAAATGCATTGGATGAATGTGAAATCTATGCACGTTCACAGAAAAAAGAAGGGGAAAGATACAAGCTGTGGAACTGATAACCTGATTCCTAACAATGCATTGGAAGTATACTGAGACAGCAATATGCTTAATTGCACTGTCTCCACATAAAAAATCTTGGAGTGCACCTTATCATGTTAGCAGAGACTAACATTTTTTCTTTGATATTCCCTGAGTGGCAGCAGGTGCAGGACCCCTGAAGGAACACCACACTGTCTGATTCTGGACACAGCTTGACTGTAAAGTTTTTCATAGAAAAATCTTTTTATGTTACAATTGTTTGTAGTCTTTTCAGTGGAACAATCTCTACTAAATAATAAGAATATATATATACATTTACCTTATGTTGAATTGATGATTGATAGAGATCAGAGGAAAAGCATTTAATAGTAAGATATTTTCAGCTATTTTGTCCTTCAGTTATTATTGAGATGTCCACAGACTTGTAACATAAAAAGATTTTTCTATGAAACTCTGATATTTAGCCCTGTCAGTATGTAGAAATCATTTTGAAAAGACTATTAGTAAGCTGAGAAGCTTTACAGAAATATTTTTGTCTTAAATCAACTAGGAATTTTGAAAAGAAATTGATGAGTGTGTCAAATCCATTCAAAGTTGAAGGAAAATTCACTGAAGTATTTTGCACATGAATCTTGTGTCAACATTGCATCGGAAAATCTTAAGATTTTTATGATAAATTTTCTGTTTCTTAATGAAAGGTCAACCCATTTTCTAGTATTGCAGATACTACAATGCACATACACATATAATCAGTCCTAAATGTACCTATAAAAAGAAAGCAGGCACACACACATGACTCAGGTAAAACTATAAAAGAGCATGAGATGCAGGATTTAAAAAATGACAAAAATTTTCCAAACTATGAGTCCAGAAAGATCTCTGCCTGAAAACAGAGAACAAAACCCTTAAGTTGTAGGTAATTTCCTCCTTCCTCGTGTTAGAGACCAGATGGTTGTATGATGCATAGGGTATTAAACCAAACACACACGGGGGAAGGTGCCAAATACATTTAACCGAAAGCGAATGGAGTATCACTGCACTACCCAATGGAATTCAACATCTCCTCTCATCATTTCAGCCAAAACATCAGTATTAATTTACTTCTATAAAGGAGACTGGCAATCTGCCCCGATAGTGATTTAGAAAGTTATCTGTAAATTTCTTTGCATTCAATTCAATTGGACAGGTCTGAAACTTTTGTACTTTGATTTCAATGTTGATTTGAGCTATGAATTATACATTATACAATTGAAAAATGGAGATCTTATAACCTAACTCTTTTGTTTCATTGTGAAAGGGCATCAAGATTTACACAAGTTACAATTTAAAAAAGAATTAGCATCACTGGCTAGGATTGATCCACAAAGAGAATGTGGTATTACCAAACCATATCAGAAATGTTTGTAGCTACTTAGCTCATTCAAAAGAATGAGCTCAAAGATCAATGTTTTGACTTCCTATTTATTTCTTTATTCTGACATCTTACCTAAGATCTAAAAATCCTCACCTGAAATTCCAGTTAGTCTTTTCATTTTCAAACCAATGAATGCATTCTTAACTATATTTTTTTTTCTGTACTGGGGCCTATATAATATTCCAAAATATCTCAGCAAGTGACCAAGCTGTTGAGGCCTTGACTCATCATTTAAATGAAGCAGGAATCTTATATTTAAGTGAATATGTCTTTAAAATGTATTCCATTCCAGCAACTTGAGAAATGGAGATTCAACAGACTAGATTTAACTATTTCACCAGAACTAAAGAAATATTATGACTATTCCTCTGGGCTTTCATCAGTACCATAATGAAAAGACTGAGATAGCCAATACTTTTC
The DNA here is from genome assembly GCF_000276665.1 of Chinchilla lanigera. NCBI lineage: Eukaryota > Metazoa > Chordata > Mammalia > Rodentia > Chinchillidae > Chinchilla > Chinchilla lanigera. The sequence goes on from NW_004955418.1 coordinate 13,830,303, forward strand.
ACTCTGCCTTTCAGGAATATTAGGAAACAAAAATAATTGTCAATATCTTTGATGTGTGACTTCCTTGATCAAAACACATAATATATATTAGAACTTAAAGAGGGGACTTTTTCTACAAAATATATAATTTAGAATTTGTGTAATGTCCTTATGTGTTAATATCTTGGTCCTTAGATCTCAGAGTCAGTGATGTGTAAAATGGCTAAAAGGGCAATCAAGAAATTGAAAGTTAAACTCCTTATCATAAGAATGGAAACGAGCATGTTAAAAATAGTAAGGAGAGGCAAGCAGAGCAACATCATATCTCATATGAAATGTCTACTTAGTACTGTATTATGTCACGGCCACTCAGATTCACGGAGGTTCTGTGATCTTGTTGTCTCTGATTCATCTTTTCAGTCATGGTTCATTAAAATGCTTAACTGTGTCTCAATGTTTCTCAAGTTAGTAATATTGACTTTCTACAATTTAAATTTAAAGAAATAAATTTCCCTGATTTACTTCCAACTTTCTTTCTCTACATCCATCATAAAATTTTGTCACCTATGACAATTGTTTCCCTTTAAGATTAGATTATTTAATGCTTCTAGAGAACTGGTTAAATCTTCTATCTTTGCTCCACAGTTTAACTTACAAAATTTTAAATGTACCAACAATGATTTTAGTTATGTTTCTATAACTATTTTCTTTGGCATAACTCCTAGTGTTGTTGGATGAATAGTGAGAGAAATAGAAGCCTAAATCAAAGGGGCTACTTCAAACTGAAATGTCCAATGAATTACCAGTTAGAGAATTTTTTATTTACATATTTATGTAATAGCATGCTATGGTTTTGTTTCATATTTTAGTCATGCTTTTTCATAAATCCTTAGAAGATTTTTTCTTTTCCTTTCTTCTTATTGGCATAATGCCTTCACCAGAATGCTAACGATATATATCCTCTTAGTTACAAAAATCTATACCGTAGATTCTTTAGTCTCCTAAAAACTTCCTTCTCTAACTCCTATAATTATGGTTTCAACCTGGATTTTGCTGCTGAGAGTCGATTTCCTGGCATATTTACTAGTATATGTTTAATGTTATACAAGAAATAAAATGCTTTCTTATGAAATATACGTCACATTCTGAAGAAAGACTGCATTTCCCCTTGTCACAGTTCACAATCATGCACAGTGGAAAGGATGAAAGATTACTCAGAGTCAGTGTCCAGTTCAAATTCCAAGAAGGCCCTGAAAGGCTGCCCTTAAATGAGACTCCTCAGGATGAGAGCGTCTCATTGAGACAGCCCTAATCTGAAGTTTTTGTGGCTTTTTATTGATCAAACCAGGAAGCAATGGTAAGGGACAAAGGAAGGACATTGATTCAGGAAATATATATATATGGAGGGATGGTGGGGCAGGAAGAGAGAGAGAGAGAAAGAGAGAGAGAATTTTCCTCCAAGTTTTTTCAATACACATATTTTCTGTGTCTCTGGAGGATCCTGACTGGTACAGATTTTAGAACCAACCAACCACCAAGTTGCCATGTACCCTGAGCTTCCCATCAGATAACTGGGTGTTATCTGACCTACCAAATCATAGAGGTGGGCATGCACAGCAATAATCTTTCATCAAATAGCAGTGGAATACACATGACAAGCCCAAGGACACACTGAAACACAAGTCACATGAAGAAGTCACATAAATGTTACACAGTGCCTTTTCTCTCCTAACTTGCCTCTTTGCCTTCCTGGGAAATATTGCAAGCAGTTTACAGAGGAAGAAAATATTACACCTGACTTAAAAGTGATTCTGCGTGGTATGCGGGTACCACCAAAAGTAGACAGCTTCCACACTATAGCCACTTTCTGAGAAATCCCTGAAGAACAGTGGTGAAGGGAAATCCTTAGAATGGCCACAACTTCAAGTAGTTCTCTGTGTGTTTACTGGGCTTTGAAAGAGAAATAGCCAAATGTGTGATTATACACTAATTTCATGTGATGTGGCCTGTGGCCTGTGGCCTGTGGCCTAGATGAATAGTCAGAGTCTTGGAATAAGCATGATTGGAAAACTGGTGGAAAAGTTTAGGAGAGAGAAATGTGGATAAACCTTTCTGGGTGGGCAAAACTCAGAAAGGTATTTATTTTCTATGCAAATGATCACCAAAGGATGGCCTCAGGAAAGGATTCTAATAATCAAATAGATATGATAGATATCACTCATACTTTTTCCCTAGTCTTCTTTATAATCATCCAATGGAATTATAAACAAACAAGCAGTGTTGTCAGGGATGGCAGTTACTCATGAGCTCAGCAACATGAACCTCCACCACTGACTTAGCAGTAGCCACTGCTGAATGTCCAATCTATCAGCAGTAAACACCAACACTGAATCCCTGATATGTCACCATCTTTCAG
>NW_004955418.1:13833002-13853336 GCF_000276665.1 Chinchilla lanigera
CTCTGTAAAAACTACCTCTCATGGATTTAAAGAATGATTTATCCATTGTCATAGTATTCCAAACAGTATTGCTTCTGATCAAGGATATCATTTCACAACAAATGAAGTGTAGCAATGGGCCAATGCTCGTGGAATCCACTGATTTTACCACGTTCACCACTATCCTGAAGCAAATGGTTTGACTGAATTATGGACTCTCCCTTTGAAGAGGCAGTTACAGTGTCAGCATGGTGTTGGTGCTTTACAGTGCTGAGGCAAGTTTCTCCAGAAGGCTCTAGACATGTGTTCTGGATCAGTATCTAATAAGTATTACTACTTATCCCATACTCAGAATGTATGGATCCAGGAATCACAGGGTAAAATGAAAGAAGCACTGCTCACTATTACTCCTAGATAACCATTAAAAAACTTTTACTTTCTAGTTCCATGATCCTATGCTCTTCTAACCCAAATATGTTACTTACAAAGAGAGCTGTACTTCACTTGAACATACCAAAGACTATTGTACTGCAAATGAAGACTGCAGGTCAACCACTTTTGTCTCCTCAAGCAAAAGGTAAAAATCAATAGCTAAAAAAGGAGTTAGCATCATGGATGAGTTAATTGATCCTGACCACCAAGAAGAAATTGGGCAACTACTCCACAATGGAAGTAAGGAACAGCATTTGGAACACAGGAGATCTCTTACAGACCGATATGACAATGACACTTACTAATGGTCCAAACACTTCAGAAATGAAGGCTGGCACACTTCACCATGTAAAGCACCCTGAGATGCTGAAGGATTTCCTGAGAATAGAGAGAATCAGTAAACACAAGTTAGAGATACAAGCTATGGCTACATGGGCATTTACAGAGAAAAGGACTAATTGTCATGAATATTATCTTATTTTTTTAGCAATATGTATGCATGTGTTAAGAAAAATTTTTGCTTTCTTCCCAATCCTGTTCTTTCATCATGTAATGTAAGGAGTATTTACTACATAATATTTGAGTATCCTTAATTTTATAGCATTATATTTAAGTTACAGAATATCAAGAAGAATAAATATTACCTAAGAACTTTTCTTCATCTTATGGAGAAAAGGTTAAAGCATTTTGAGTTATACACAAGATAGTTTTATCACATTAGGGAGAAGGACGACCTTGTTATCATCTTTATTTGAAGATTTAAAAAGGTTTAAGCTAATTAACATAATTAGCATGATTATCATAATGAATTCATAATGTATACATATATCAAAATATTGTCATATATTCTAAATACATATGATTTTATTTTCCAATTATACTTCAGTGAAGAAGAAAAATAAATAACAAAGAATGGTTTAAAGAGAGTGTATGGATGCCAAGTTGATAAGGGGTGGATTTGTCATGGTTAATTTCATTTGTTACACTGGCTGGGCTATTGTGCCAGATACTTTGCCAATTATTCTGGATGTATTTTGTGGAAATTTTTAACATTTAAAAATTGCATCTGTGATTAAAGTAAAATTAAAGTAAAATAAGGTAAAATTAACATTTAAATCTGTGAACATACAGTTTAGGTGTAGTTTAGCAGTGAAGTATGTGCTCACTCAGCATGAGGCCACAGTTCAATCCAGAGCACCAAAAATAAATAGTTTTAAAAATTACATCTATGAGTTTTAAGTAAAACAGAGTATTCACTATTAACACATAACATTTAATAGGTGAAGATTGATATCCCTTGAACAGAAATGAATTGTGCCAACAGATTTCCTTTGAATTCAAACTTCAATTTATCATGAGTGTCTAAGCAAATGGTCTACTCTGTCAGCTTTTTTTTTAAGACTCTAAATCTCCACATTCCTCCATAGCTTTGAGGACTATCAAGAAAAAAAGCTACTGTGGTGGATACCATCATGACTGTCAGCTTTCAAGTGTGGAATTGTCTCTGTTATTTTTCTCTCATTGCTGAGACAAAATACCCAATGCCCAAAATTGAGGAAGAGAGGGTTTATTTAGCTCACAGTTTGTGGAGGTTTCAATCCATACTCGGCTAGCTCCAAGGCAGACTGGCAAATGGCAGAGGGCAATAGTTCATGTCATCAGAAAACAACAAAAGCAACAAGAACAAAAAAGGGGGAAGGGAAGCAAGCCTCTTTCTCTCCTTTATATCGTATGCAAACTAGCTGCCCTAGGGCAGGTGTATCACTCACTCCCATAATCCCAGCATTGGACCATGCATCAATCATAAACTCTAGAAGCCTGTCCCATGACTGCATGAGGCTTTGGTGGGACGTCCAGACACAAATCATAACATTCTGCCCCTTGTGCCCAAAGACTCATGAACAACCCTTTATACAAAGGGCATTTCAGTCCATCTCTAAGAATTGTCAAAGTCCTAACAGTTTCAGCATTGTGAAAAAGTCAAAGTCCCAAGTTTCCTCTGAGAAGTAAGGCAACTCTTAGTTGCAAGTCCCTGTACAAATGAAAAGTTAAACACTTCCAACATTCAATGGCACAAAATAAACATTTTCATTTCAAAAGTTATAAACAGGGGAATACAAAGGAATAGGACCAAAACAAATCCAAAGTCCCACAGGGCAAACATTAAGTGCTGCATTTCCATGTCCAGCATCTGAAGCAATCTGTGGCACATTGTGAGCTCCAAAGACCTTATGTGGTGCCACCCCATGTCCTTCTGGTGGTTACAGCTCCCATGGCTCCTTTCTTGGGCCCACCTTGCTCCCTCCTTGCAGCTTTCCTCAGACAATCCATGTTCCTGGCTTTTCCAAACTTCTGGGGTCTCCACTGCACCTTTCACTTCACACTCACAGCTTCACACACTGCCCTCTCAGGGGCACACTGCCTGTCCTCCCAGGCCTTCTGAACTCTAGGTGGAAGCCTTCTTAACCTCAAAACTGATGCATTCCATATGCCTGTAAAGCCAGTGCCACATGGATGATGCCAAGGTCTGCTGCCAGCTGGAGCAGCAGGCAGGCTTTCCTTTCTTTTGGCCATAGGGGTTGAGTATCTGGATCACTGGGCACTCTGAATCCAATTCTGAGGAACAAATTCTCTATGCCATCACCATTCTGGAACATGGCACTCTGAGACTTTCTCCTCAAAGTAAAGTATTTTGTCTTTGCAGGTTTTAGGCTGCAAAGGGTGGAGACTTGCAGCTTCCTGTGAGGCCCTCAGTCGTTCTTATATATTCTCCTATCCTTTCTCAGCAATTGAAATCTCCTCAGCTCTCTCTTTGTAATCCACAGCTTCGCTAAAGCTTCCTTTCTGGCCAAACTCACAACATTTTAAATCATCTTACTGGACTATTTCCTCTTGATTCTCAACGTAAATCAGGTTAAAAGCCCCCAACAAAAGCCATGCCACTGCCCCAACATTCAGCTGCCTTGAACTTTCTTTTCCCACATTAATCAGTCCACCATCCTTAATCTCAGTCTCAGGCAAAGTCTCTGGACATGAACAAAATGCAGACAAACTTTCTACCAAGCCATAACACACATCATCTGGAGTCCAACAACTAATGCAGTCCTTCTTCCCAGCAGAAATCTCTCAAACCCAGTCTTTACATGCAGGATTTCTGTTAGCCTTCTGGTCTTCTGAGTTCTGTCCAGAATCTCCCATACAGAACAGCCAAGGCATTCTAGCACTTCTCTTTCAGGCACCATCTCCAAAACTTTCCAAACACTTCCCACAAACCATTTCCAAAGACTTTTGAACTAGATGTTCAGGTATAGTCACAGAAATGACTCCACTTATCTGGTACCAAATTCTGTCTTGGTTACTTTTTGCTCTTGTTGCTTTTGCTGTCTTCTGCTGCCGTGAACTGTTGCCCTCTGCCATGTGCCAGTCTGCCTTGGCACCAACCAAATATGGATGGAAACCTCCACAAACTGTGAACTAAATAAACCTTTCCTTCCTTAATTTGGGGCATCAGGTATTTCATCTCAGCAATGAGAGAAAAGTAACCAAGACAGGAATCAATAATTTATTCTTTCCAGCAGCCAGGGCTAAAGCCAGAAGGTGGTCAGCATCTACCTGTTAACTTAAGGGAAAAACAGTTTTTCCAGTGTCTCACTCCTTCCCAAAGCAGCCTGGTCAATAACTGGTCAGTGCACATGTATAAGGACAATTTCGATCAGTCCTCCCAGATCCAAAGATAAGGAATTTCTTGGATTTGCTGTGCTACCTCTCTTCCACCTCTGCCCATCCCTGCCTCCTTTTTCTTTCTCCTCCCTTGGCTTACCCCAACGAAGACTGTTAATAAATCTCCTATTCCAATTTACATCTTGGAGTCCATTTTTGAAAAGATTCAACTTTCAGCAATTCTTCTCTTTCTACCATGACATCACTCTCTTTACCTTTCTACCTTCTCAAAATGACACAGTATATAAGCAATTTGCTGCATGAGCTAATATTCAGCCTAGAAATAGGATGTCACTCTTTCCTCCATTAATGTGCTCCTAATTTCTATGGGTGATTTTCTTAAAGCTCTTCCTGCTTAAGTTGGCAGGGTTTTGAAAAATCAGTCCCTACTCTCTGAAATCTCAGATGCTCTATCAATTTTCTGCATTTAGAATATTCATGCTTACCCATGCCTTTAAAATCACAGGTGCAGAATTCATGTTCTTCAGAAGGCCTTCTCACATGGCTACCTTCTGGGCTTGAGAGTCCATATGCAGCTCAGTCATCTAACAGAAAGACAGAATCCAGTGCTCGTTCTCATAGGAATCATCCATCTCTTTGAGTGTTTAACTTGGTGGGTTGGATTAACTCTTGCAACTCAAGTAGCAGTTCCCTTCCTTCCAAAACCTTGTTGCTAATATTGTTTGGACAGTATTTCATGCCTATATCTTATGTGCTGAGTAATTACTATGAAGATAACAATATACAATATATTAATTATTGTTACTCTCCTATTGTTTTGAGAGTCTGTTTTATTTTTTTCTCTTTAAAATCATTTTTAAAAGACAGAAAACCTTGTTGAAAGGAGATTTGAGTGTAAAATAATTTGAAGATATAAATGTCTCCTCAAAAATCCTCATGTGTTTAAAGATAGTGTTTCTAGAAAGTAACTTTGATGTGGGGTATTATACTCACAAGAGAATTAATCCATTCATGAGCTCCTAGCTAAACATGCAGCTGGGAGTGGGGAGGCAGATCACTGGAGACAGGCTTTGGAAGGGTCTGTCTGTCTGTCTGTCTCTGGCTCCTTCTGTCTCTCTCTGCTTTCTGGCTGCCATTGGTTGAGCTGCTTTTCTCTGCAATGATCTTCCACTGAGCCATTTCTGCCCTGAAGATAGCCAACCAAGGACTAAACCCTGAGAAAGTATGAACTAAAGCAAACCTCACCCTCACTGTGTTGCAGATATCACACAGTCTGTGCTGGGGATGGGAACGCTGGCTAAAACAGATATGATCTGTCAATTACATTTTGCAACCTTATTCTGTATACACAAAGATTCTCCAGTTGACTATTATGTTATGAATACTGAAAAGTTTGAGAGTATATTGACTCCATCTCTGTGCCCTAAACATTATAGTCCTCCTTATATCCCAGGATAGATTCACATATAGTTTTACCACACTAAACAATGCACTGCTTTTGAAGTAGTTTTACTAATTTATAATGAGTGCATACTGAGTCTCTACTTAAACTCAAGGACCAGATTATAATCATTATAAGATAGTTAGCCAAGGTCACATGTGCATTTTCCCCAGTGGATCTGGGTTCTCTAATCACAGGTAAATTACCTCTGCTATCTTTAAAAACATAGTGCAGCTGGATGTGGTGGTGTGCATATGGAATCCCAGCACTCTGGAGCACTAAGGCAGGAAGACTGCAAGCTCAAGGCCAGCCTGGGCAGCTTAGTGACTAGTGAGGTCCTGTTTCAAAATAAAAAATAAATAAAGGGTTCACAATCAGTGTAAAAATAGTAGGTTCAATTCCAAGTTTTTAAAAAATACAATGATTTTAGATGATTGATTAGCTTATAAAAGTTGGTTCATGTGCACCTCTCAGAGCACCAGAAGTGATAACATAAGCCCTTGCTGAGGGTAGGTTTGGCGGAAATGGTTGAAATGAACTGGTTTATGAACTCATACCACAGATACCTCATCAAATCAAAGCCTTCCTCCTCCCCAACCTCCAGCGTGAATTTCAAACACTGGCTACAGTATTTATCTTTTAAAATTTAAACCAAAGCCAATATAAATAATTTACCTTCTTTTAACTTGAGAGTATAGATTTTATGTGCTTTAATAATCTGGTGTAATGAAATGAAATTTATCTCTCTGTTTTAAAATATTTTTGCTTGCACCTTTGATCATAATTTTGCTCTTTTTCTTTTTTAAAAACTTATTTCAATGATACTATATTTTAATCTTCAATCTTGTCCTTAAAATGGTCCACTTTACTGATTAGATCCCAAAGTTTCTTTCACACTATCAGCAAAATGCTTCCCAGTAGGTATCACTCAAATAGACAAGATCATTCAAGCATTTCTCAGTTAGTTAAGAAACTTTTGATGCATCTCATTTATTGTTCTCAGTGAACAAAACATATCTTAGAAACATTTTCTGCAGGTCAAGAGGCAAATTTAGCATAATAGCTAGCCACATTTTTATATAATTAGGTTATGTAGGGATTTGGGCTTTCTATTACTGTAGTTGCATATGATCTGAGTAGTACTTGCTAAATCACAACCTGCCGAGAAAAGAAAAATAATTGAGAAAGTGACCTTGGTACATTAGAAAAGAAAGCATGGAGACTTTTGATAATATAAAACAATACAATTACTAGTAGGCTAAAGTTCAGGGGGAAAATGCTATGCTTGCGTGAACAAAAAGGTAGCTGACTGTGTATGTTAAGTGAACATTTTGGGTTTCAGTATGTGACACATTCTATTTTGAATGATTTATGAAAAATAATAATTATGTGGTATACTAAACAAGCAGTTTGAGTTAGTTTTATGGAACCTATATTTTCCATGATTTTTTTGTCTTTTTGAGACAGGGTCTCTCTATGCAGTTCAGGCTGGCCTTGAGCTCACTTGGTAGCCCAGGCTGTCCTCAAACTTGCAATGATCCTCCTGCCTCAGCCTCCTGAGTGTTGGGAGTATAGGTGTGTTTATAAACACCTAGTTTATTCTCCATGCAACAGTTAAATTTTCAGAAAGTATATGCAGGTATCAAAGAAGCAAAAATACCCATCATAGTGTTGAGGCAGAATAAACAGAAATAGTTTTGGAAGCTTAAGTTTTACATAATGATCAGCTGCATAGTGAATTTGATGTAACTGTATGTAAATAAATGTAGGCACGCTTAGATTAAAATTTCTGTTCTGTCATTTATTAGCTGAATGACCTTGTGCAAAATATTCACATCTCTGTACTACCTAGTGTTGATTTAAAATAGAGCCAACAGTATTGGTTCTTTATCAAGAATAAGTGAAAAAATATATGTAGAGCAGTTTGAAGCCTGGCACGTAGGAAGTAATGAATTCATACCATTTTATCGGTAAATTTTGAAAACAGGGATGCTTGGAATTAGATTGAATTTCCAAGAGTTCTTCAAATCATACAACCCTGTAAGAAGGTTCTAAAGTATATAGTGAAACATAGGACATGATAGATGCAAATCCTTTTCAGACTTCTTGCATCTTTCCCCATCTTTCTATTTTCAATAACTTCAGATGACATTTTAAGAAGTTCCACTCACTCTGGGGAACTAATATTTGAGTAAACCTGTTTTAAAAATTTCTATATAATATTTTGGAGGATTGCATAGAAAGGCATGTTAACATTTCAAAAACTCTTAAGGAAGTTGAGCAATTCAACTTGGTCCAAATTATCCCTTTAAGGATGCACTTGTCTCAGTGGACAGAGAATATTAGAAAGATCACAGTTCAAGAACCTGACACTGACATCTGTCAGCAGCACAGCATTTGCCCTGCATACCAATGTGGTACACGGCAGAGACAGGGGACGGGTCTGACACAAGACATCATAATAATTATTAAAGGCTTATCTTTAATTTATTTTGATTGATCAGTCTTACAAAAAAACAAATCATTTGAAACAAATATTCTGATTAAAAATTACATTGCACAAGATTATTTAGACCAGAAGATATATCAAATGATTATGTCTTTTTGCATAGCTGTTTTTCTACTGCATCATCAATCAGTAGTAAAGTATGAGTCTTAACAAATCATTATACCAAAAATATCAAAACAAGAATTAAAATATCTTTTACCTATGTCATTATTTACACTTAAGAAAACTTTGTTGGAAAAATCTGAAATGCCACATATTGGTTAAATTCCTGCTAGAAAATGATCTATATTCCTACTAATGGATCACCTAGGACTGGGAAAAGACAAGGATGAGTTTCTTTTATATGAATAGACAAAAATTATCAAAATACAATATTACCAATTATAGCTCTTTTCACTGAGTAAGCTTTCATTATAGAAATATTACACATTTTTTACATTATTTTGTTGCTATCTATCCCCTTTAATTAATTGGAGTGTGTGTTATTAGAGTGAAGTTATTACACTCACAGAATTACTCAGTTTCAACAGAACAAAAGCAAGAAACTATCATAAGATTCCATCTTTAATTTAGAAGCTAAGATTTTCAGAAATGCAGAGGGAGGTTTCAGTCCCAGAGCCACTATCTTGTCAGTAATTTAGTGGCTCCTGTTTACAGGGTATGTGCTAACTGAATCTTGGCCAGAAGACAGCTTTTATTAATGGGAAAAAATCAAGTCACCTCCAGCTATCAAACATTTCTAGCTTACATCCCAAAGTGAATGCTTATAGAACACCATGAATATAATGTCTCTTGGCACTGGACATTTAAGGTATCTAAAATTCTGTTTACTGAGGTTAACTGGTTGAGACCTAAGCCCTCTTAATTCTATTATCAAACATCATTTTAATAAATCATGTGTTTGCACTACAGATTGATTTTACCAAACTAAAATCCATTTGGAAGTCTATCTCCTAAGTGGAGCAGCTGTGGGTTGCATGAGAACAGTAGAAATGTTCTAAACTAAAGCTACTTAGTTATGACAAAATAATTTTCATTTTCAGTCTAATCCCAAGAGCCTACAATTCCCATAATCCATTTAAATAACTTCTATTACATTGTACTGTCTGTGACCACTGCTGAATGTATTTGACTCCAACTGAAATTTGAAGAAATCAAATCAAAATATGATTTATAACATAAAATATTTAAAGAGGAAAAAGACACAAAGCTGTGGATCCCTGAGAGCTTGTAACTGTCATCAGTGTCCTGTTGTCAGGAAATTATTATTTTATTTTGATGTTTGCAATCTTGGGTTAGTTTCTGTTACTTTTACCTTTACCTTTTCCTTCTTTTCTCTTCTCTTGAAATATTTTAGTCACCACCACTCTTTCACTCTGCATCTAATCTAAATGTACCCCTTTGCTTCTGCACTCAGCTTTTTTCACCTCTAAATCCTTCCCTTTTGGGGGCTGGGGATGTGGTTCAGTGGTAGGTTTCTTGCCATGCAAGCACAACGCTGTGCCTTTGATCCCCAGCACCACCAAGAAAAAAGAAGCCTTTTGTCTAAGAATAAAAATATTGCACATTGATCTGCCAATTCATGTTCAATTTTCTACCCATTTATTTATTTGAGCCTCATAATTTGATGAGCCATCTGATGAAGATTCTTTTCAGTTTTCTACACATAGGTCTGAATGTTGCTGACAGTTAGCCTAAAAAACAGAAAGCCTAAATCAGAAAGCCTAAATCAGAAAACCTAAAAATCAGAAAGCCTAAAAAAACAGGAAGTGCAGTCTAGTAAAAAATGATTACATTATTTAGCCATGTAAGAAAACTGAGATTAATAATGACTATCTTGTATTGCCATACATGAGAAGTGCAATTGCCATCTTTAATAGGACAGCATTTCTACTATAAAAGAAACCTCATTCTATTGCTAACCATGTGTAGATCAGGAGTGTGTGTGTGCATCTGTGTGTGTGTGTGTGTGTGTGTGTGTATGTGTGTGTGTTTCTACATATAGGGAAGGGAGACTTGCAGATACCATGTCACACAACCAAGAACTGGATTTCACATGCAAGTACTTCTGCGTCCTTCTGAGTGGTAAGTGACAAGCCAGTTTGCAAAGTAAAATTTCACTTACTATTACTAAGAATAATATACTATATTTTAGGTCCAACACTCAAAATTTCACAAGTATTATTTTTCTTAATCTTGATAACGGCACTAAAAGGAACTGGCTCTGGTATCCAGTTTTTGTATGATGAAATTGAGGCTTCAGGAAGCTGAATCACTTTTCTAAAGCCACACCAATTTTAGGTGACAAAAACCAATTCTGACTTCAAATTTGAAGATATTAGCTCTGTTTGGACTTACTGTCACTTCAAAAAATGCTACATAGTCACACGCATAGAGTGTATGTCTATCGAACTGAAAACTTGACCAATGCTAAATGAAATTTTCTTCTGCTTGAACACAAAAATGAGAAATCAGATATCCAGTAAGTGAGGTAAATATGCCATGTGTTGAATTTAAGTAAGCAGTTTCATACGTATCCTGCTATTGGATCAATAAGGGAAAGTTCTTCTGAACGCATCTATTTTGCTATATCTGTTTTCTATATCGTGTCTTCTATAGCAATCATTAAAATAACATACAAAATATGAATTTCCTATCTAAGTTGGTAAAGAGTTTAAACAGCAGTGTAAACAATTTTGGGGCATGCAATTTTCCCTCTGAATTTAAATGGATAAAATTCTTAATTTGAATAGCATTAAACTTGTACATTTTAACCTATATCACACATATGTCAAATATATTTTCTAAACTTCACTTGATAGTTTAAGCCTGAAAATAATAAAATTCAAGTGTGGAACAGCTAAATGAACTCATGTGAATTTACTGTAATTGAACATAATATTTCAGAGAATGCTCCAACTAAATAGCTCATACAGGAAACTTTACCTTCAGACTTTTATAAGGACAATATTTTTTGTAAAAATACACAGTATTTACTTACAAATCCTTATATATACTTTTTACATTAACCTCCTTAACACATATATGGTTTGCAAATATTTTTCCTAGTACTGTAAGCTGCCTTTTAATTTTTTTATTGTTTCCTTTGCTGTGCAGAAGATTTCTATTTTTATTTTCCCTTTGGTTGGCTGTGTTTTTGCTATTCTATCCCAAAGAATCACTTTGAGATCCTAAACAAAATAATAAATCTCAAGAAGTTTTTCACTTCTGTTTTCTTCTAGTGGTTTTAGAGTTTCAGGTCTTATATTTAGGTTTTTAATCCATTTGGTTCCATTTCTATGTAATGTATTGTATACAATTAAGGATCCAATGCATGTGGATATCCAGTTTTTCAAGCACAATCTATTGAAGAGACTATCTCCCTACCACATCTTCCTGGTGCCCTTGTCAAAATTAGTTAATATTATGTGATTAGGTTTATTTCAGTGCCTTTTATTTTATTCCATTGTTCTATGTTTATTTTTATGATAGGGCCATATTTTCTGTCAAAGAGTTTTAATCATTTTCTCATATTATTGTGAGTACCCAAAATCAGAAATTTAATCTCACATTTGAAAATATATTTTAATAGATTTAGTTTAAAAGCAAGTTAAGGATGATAATCAAGCTCTCATTTTTCACAAATATTGATGAAATAGAGTTGACAACAGCCCATATAAACTCTTAATTTGATTTTCATTTTAATTCAGGTTTAGCTTTTCACAGTCCTTCTGTACACTATTATGGAATATTTTAAAGGAAATAAAATAGGATACTTCAAGGAGGAATTCACTGTTTTCATATTTTAGGAGTTTATGGGCCAGGAATACAGCTCAACGGCACAGCACCTGCCTGGCAAGTATGAGGTCCTGCGTTCAATTCCCAGTTTCCCCCCCTCAAAAATAAGTGTATGTATGGGAAAATTCAGAAAATAAACTGAGAAAATATGAAAGTTGAGTAGGAGTAATGTACACAAGAGCAATTTATTTAACTATTTTGGCAAAAGTCTTATTTACAAAAGTAACAGTAAAAATATAGTAATGAGATTAACAAGCATATGAAAAATGGAAAAATGAAAATGAAAATGGAAAATCTTGAAGTACTCAGTATTATTGCAAGATGGCTGAAGAGCCATCCATCAATCACCTGTCATTCCACAAAGAAGCATCAAAGCAAGAGGCATGTGACTGCATACAGAAGTGAGTGATTGTGGAAGAACACTGGAAGCCCATAGGAGAAATACAGAAACTTCATCAGAGCCAGAGACTTGGGACAAAAAAATAGAGAGTCAAAGTACCCCTGTACTTGTCACCTCAGCTTCACAAAGGGGAAATCTAGTCTCTTCTTTACAGACCTAAAGGGGAAGACAGTGACCCAACTAACATTATCAGTGTGGACACTGTCAATCCCAGCTATCAGAAAATTCTAAGACCCACCAGGCATATTGCCTCAATAAGTGAGAAACCTGAAATGTGCTCATTAGCGTGATTCTGGAAATGGAATTGACTCCATCTTCTAGTGAACCCCCTGGGTGCTGTAGTCATGAACCATTTGGGGGTGGAATAATTATCTGACTTAGGACTGCTCTAGGGTCTGAATCCTACCTAATCCTGTCTCTGAGACCCCGAAGACATTCTACACCTCTGACCCAGGTGGGTAGCTGCCTCATGAACCCAACACATCTAAGTAGAGTGACTCTGATACAAACCCACTGAGAGTGGTACACTAAAGATATGAGTGTTGTGACACTGAGGGGAACAAAGGAAGAACTGAGGCATTGGGTATCCTCCCTTCCAACGCTGTGGATGTGGTCATTCAAATTTTGTTTCACAAGAGTGCCCAGACCAAAAGCAGTTACTTTCATGGTTCCCACTACTCCTTTTCAGTATTTCATGCCTATATCTCATATGCTGAGTAATTACTATGAAGATAACAATATGTAATATATTAATTATTGTTACATCCAATCAAACATAAACAAATGACATGAAAGTATAATTCTCAAAAGAAGTATAAACGGATACATATGTGGGAAAAAAATATATTTACTCCTCATGGAAACACAAATCAAAAGCACATTGAGATTCTGTCAGCCAATTAGAAGGCTCTTACCAATAAAACAAAAGATGGCAAATGCTTTTGAGAACATATAGAAAAAGAAATTTTATATACTATTTGTGGAAATGTTAATTAGCATGGCCAAGATTGATCAAACAATTAAACATTAACTGTTCCTTTCAATAAATCAATAAAAATTAGTAGTACCACAATAAATATGACCATATATGCAACTCTATTGTATACCAACTTCATTTTCTTTGGGTAAATATTCAGTAGTGGGATAGCTGAATCAAATGATAGTTCTATTTTTCATGTTTTGAGATTTCTGCATACTGGACCCATAGTGGCCATTGAAGAGATCTTTTACTTCTTTTGTTAGATGGATTCCTAAATATTTCAATTTCTTGGATGTTATTGTGAAAGGTATAGATTCCTTAATTTCTCTCTCAGTCTGTTTGTTGTTTATGTATAGGAATGCTATCGATTTCTGGGTGCTGATTTTGTATCCAGCTACAGTGCTGAATTTGTTGATTAATTCAAGGAGTCTTCTTGTGGAGTTTTTGGGGTCTTCCATATAAAGTATCATATCACCTGCAAATAGTGATAGTTTTACTTCCTCCTTTCCTATCCTTATTCCTTTTATTTCTCTCTCCTGTCTTATTGCTCTGGCTAGTGGTTCCAGAGGTATATTGAAGAGGAGTGGTGACAGAACATACCCTTGTCTTGCTCCTGATTTTAAAGTAAAAGCTTTCAGTTTTTGTCCATTTAGAATGATGTTGGCTGTTTGATTGTCATAGATGGCTTTGATCAGGTTAAGATAGAGGCCATCTATTCCTATTTTCTGTAGAGTTTTTATCATAAATGCATGTTGGACCTTGAAAGCTTTTTCTGCATCTATTGAGATGACTGTGTGGTTTTGTCTTTGGCTCCACTGGTAGGGCATATAACATTTATAGATTTGCAAATATTGAACCAACCCTGTGTTCCTGGAATGAATCCAACTTGGTTGTGATGTATGATTTTCTTGACAATATACTGCATTCTATTTGCTAGTATTTTATTGAGTATTTTTGCATCTACATTCATCAGGGAAATTGGTCTGTAGTTCTCTTTCTTGGTTGGGTCCTTCTCTGGTTTCAGTATCAGTATGATGCTTGCCTCCAGAAATGAGTTAGGGAGAATCGCTTCCTTTTTGATTTCACTGAAGAGTTTGAGGCGTGTTGGTATTAAATGTTCTCTGAATTTCTTGTAAAATTCTGCTGTGAATCCATCAGGGCCTGCACTTTTCTTGTAGGTAGGTTTTTAATCAAGTTTTCAGTCTCATTAATTGATATTGGGTTGTTCAGGAATTTGATATCTTCTTGACTCAACCTTGGTAATTCATACATATCTAGGAATCTTTCCATTTCTTCTGAGTTTTCTATCCTGTGGGAGTAAAGATTTTCAAAGTAGGTATTAATGAACTTTTGAACTTCTGTGGAATCTGAAGTAATTTCATCCTTTTCATTCCTTAGTGCATGAATTTGCATTCTTTCCTTTTTTTGATAAGATTGGTTAGGAGGTTATCAATTTTAATTATCCTTTAAACAAACCAACTGTTTGATTCATTTATTTTTTGGAGAGTTTTCTTCATCTGAATTGCATTAATTTCTGCCCTAATATTTATAATCTCCTCCCTTCTTTGGGCTTTGTGCTTGACTTGTTCTTTTTCTAAAAGTTTGAGATGCAGCATTATGCTATTTATTTGTTTTCTTTCTATTTTCCTTATGTGTGAATACACCAGTATAAATTTCCCTCTGAGGACTGCTTTCATTGCATCCCACAGATTCCAGTAAGTTGTATTTACATTTTCATTTGTTTGTAGGTACTTTTTAATTTCTTCTTTCATTTCTTCTGTGACCCATTAGTTGTTCAGGAGGTTGTTGTTTAATTTCCAAGTGTTTATGGAGCTTATGGAGTTCCTTTTGTAGTTAATTTCCAATTTCATTGCACTGCAATCAGAGAATATGCATGGGATAATTTCAATGCTTTTGCATTTAGGCAGGTATGCTCTATGGGCTAAAATGTGGTCTATTTTAGAGAATGACCCATGTGCAGCTGAGAAAAATATGTATTCTGATGTTGGGGGTGGATCACTCTGTATACATCTACTAAGTACATTTGTTCACACCTTTGGCTCAGATCTGTTCTTTCCTTGCTGATTTTTTGTCCAGTTCACCTATATCTTTGTGTCAATGCGGTGTTGAGGTCCCCCATTACAATAGTGTTATTAATTATATGGGTTTTAATGTTTGTGAAGATTTGTCTTATATAGTTTGCAGCTCCGATATTTGGTGCATACATGTTTATGATTGTTATCTCATCCTCTTGCAGTTTTTCACTGACAGGTATGTAGTGACTTTCTTTATCTCTTTTGATTGTTGTCGGTTTGAAGTTTACATTGTCTATAAACAGAATAGCTACCCCTCCTTTTTTCTGGGTTCCTGTTGCATGGAGGATTGTTTTCCACTTTGACTTTCAGTATATGAATTTCCTTTTGAGTGAAATGTGTTTTCTGTATATACCATATTGTTGGATTTTGTTTTTTAATCCATTCTGCCAGTCTATTTCTTCTCACTGGTGAGTTGAGTCCATTTACATTTATGGTTGTAACCGATATGTGTTGATTTATCATTGTCATGTTATTTACTTGCATTGGTTTCCTACTTTTTCTACCTGTTTACTTGCTTTCTCTTCTTGACGCTTCCTTTCTACTGTTGCTCTTGAAACTGTGGTCAGATTTTTCTCTGTCTAGAATATCTTTTAGTACTCTTTGTAAAGCTGGTTTGGCATTCATGAAGTTCTTCAGTTGTTCTTTGTCATGGAAATATTTTATTTCTCCATTGAATTTGAGGGATAGTTTGGCAGGGTACATCAGTCTTGGTTGGAAGCTGTTTTGTCTCAGGACCTGTAATACTTTGCTCCAAGCTCTTCTCAATTAGATGGTTTGTACTGAGAAGTCCACCACGATTCTGATGGGCTTTCCTTTATAGATAATCTATTTCTTTTTTTCTAGCAGCTTTTAATATTCTGTTCTTTTGCTGGAGATCTGGGAACTTGGCTATTATATATCTGGGTGTAGTTTTATTTTGGTTAGGGTTGGTTGGAGTTCTATATGCCTCATTTAGTTGTATATCAGGTTCTGTTTCTATACTTGGGAAATTTTCTGCTATCATTTCTGCAAATATTCTTTTTATGTCAGTTGTGTTGCCTCCTGCTGTTTCATTGACTCCTATTAGTTTTACATTATTCCTCTTTGCCTCGTCTTGCAGCTATTGAATTGATTTTTCCTGGATACTTGTTGATTTTAATAGATCCTTTCTTTCATGGTCTCTAACTGCCATGCTGTCTTCAAAATCTGAAATTCTATCTTCAGCTTCATTCAAGTGGTTTTGGCAGCTTTCAATGGAAGCTTTGATATCCTGGAAATCTCTTTGAATCTGGTTCATGTGTTCTAAGTCATTCTGTATTTTTCATTTAATGTTTCCATCCATTGCCTGTGTTCTTCTTTTTTTCTTATAAGTTCCTTCAGACATTCTGAGCAATTCTTTCATTATTATTGTCATTTCATTTTTTGCCTGAGAGATTATTTCTGATCTGATTTCTTCTATGGTCTTATGGTGTTGTTTCTTTACTTCTATTGCAATCATTTCAGCAATTTCAGGCATGTTTCTACCAAGTTCTCCTACGTCGATGTCTCCTGGATTTGTTCTGAGTGGGGTGGAGATCTGGGACTGTGTTCCAATCCTCTGTCTTGTCATGTTTGATACCGGATGCAGACAGCTCAGTTTCCCTCTTCAAAGGCTGCACATCAAGGGTCACTAGTGTCCTTAATTTTCCTGTTGGTCTGTTTTGGGGAGCAGTTGATTTAATAAGAACAACACAGTTTTTTTATTTTAAAGATATCAAAAATTTTTAAAAACATTAAAAATGATACAGAATTTCAAAACAAGTTGATAGGAAATTAACAATGGTTGTTATATTTCATATTGTTAGCTACAAAGTAGTTATTCAGATTTGCAGCTATAGGCATGCAAAATTGATACAAAAAAATGAAACAGTAACTGCTTCTTTCAATAAACCAATACAAATTATTAGTATAATTATCTTAGCTACCATGTGTGTGTGTGTGTGTATGTGTGTGTGTGTTTGTGTGTGTTTGTATGTGTGTGTATTTTTCCCTTATTTTTCCCTTCCTTTTTCTTCCTTTTCTCCTTTCCCTCATCCCAGTTGTTCTTTCCTTTTGAGCAGTTTCTTTTTCACAATATATATTGTACCTTTTGGATTTCATTTTAGAGAAAAAAACACCTGGATCTGCACCCCATTTTACCTTTGAAAAATTTAAAAGATTAAAATAAAATTATTACTGTGTAATAATATGAAAGTACTAGAAGAAGAAAATTTGTGTGGCTATTAATGGAAGTACAGAGGCAGGCATTAACCTTCTAAATTGGCACAAATCTCAGAATTTTGAGAGAAAGCTCTGGTACATTTATTTCAGCCAAGTGTCACCATAAAGTTTAAGCATTAAATACAGCTCAGTCATTTGTTCATTGAAGTATACATATTATGCATACAATATATTCTTGGAACACTTCTAAATAGTAAAGAGCAATAAGTGAACAAATTAAACAGAATTTTCTCACATGCCAATAGGAAAAAATATGCAAAATTTACTGTGAATATATAAATAAGTCCAGGTGGTAATACATACTATGAACCAAAATTAAACAGAAAAAATGGAAAATGATAAATGTACATAAAGAGGCCAAAGGATATAGAGTAAAAAGAAATTATTATTTTTGTGTACCTTTGGTAGGAGTATTCATTGGTACATTCTCTGTGAAGAGAAATTTACCAAAATATAAACTTTGCTTCTGCTTTGTCTAGCTAACTCTAGTGTGAAGTATTTACTTTACAAATATATCCATGCATAACTCAGATGTATGTATATAAGATAACTTTTATAGCATTATTAGGAGGAAAAGAAGACCTGTACATAACCTTAATGTTTCTTAATGTGTAATTAACTAAATAAAAACTGAACAACCATAGAAAAGAAAACTATATACATCTGTTAAAAAAAATGAAGCAGATTTTTATGTTAATGTAGAAAACACTGTGATACAAAGCACATGACAAAACAGTTGGTATGTATTTTCCCACTGATATAAAATAATATGTATCCATATGCTTGTGAATATTCTGGGAATAATTCTGGGAGGATATACAAGATCACCTCTGTGGAGTAGATGGAAGTTTTGAGGGGAAGATATTTTTCATTGCACAACTTAAAATTTTTACTATGTGAATTGTTATTTTCATGGAAATAAAAAAAGTGTTAAGCACTGAGGCAAACATTTTGTGCAAAAACAAAATTCTTTCATGAGGTTATAGGATTAATTTAGTGATAAAAATAAATACTGAATGTATCCTATGAGCATGGCTAGTGCAAATAAAGTGTTATAGCAAATTCTTTATGGGTTTCATATTATATTGACTGGATGATTATGACATTCACAATAGAAACATATTTTGTCATTTGCTATATCAAGTTACAATTTTCAAAAAAGAGACTATATCACAAACAAACAAGTGTCATCTTTAAATGATATAAAATGTTTACATCATGACACTGATCTATAACATATGGCATAGTTACAGACCTAAAATTACCTTGTATAGCGATCAGTCCCACAGCTGGCATTACTCTTACTGCAAACTTGGTGTGTCCTGGCACACTTTTGGGCTCTGACTTGGAAGCTATCATAGAACTGTGGATACCATAGAAAATTTTTCTTTGTTTGCTGCATTTTCCTTTTTCAGTTTTTGTTTGGTTTGGTTTGGGTTGTATAGGTTTTTACTTTCACTGTTTTTTATCTCCATTCTCAACTATCTATCTTGTTTTTTGTGTTTTCATGTGAGTGAACATTGCCCTGATCCATTCCAGATCACTTCAATATTCTTTGGATTTCTCTTCCATTCATCCTCTCCTGTCCTCTTGCCCAGTTTCCCAAAGCTTGGGTAATCATCATTTGTCTTTCACCCTTGCTTCTACCCTATTACTTATCATTTATCTCTGCTTTGTCCTCTATCCCTCTTAAATTCTCCTACAGGGCAAAATCACTCAAAGAACTATATACAAGTTCTTGGTTTATGTTGGATTTTGTTATATAACTGTAGATATTGCTTTTATGGTTAATGGTTCCAAATGAATAGTTACCACAGTTTGTCAGTTTCTAGGCTGTTTTGATACTATTTTTATTGCTAACTGCACTTCTGTAGTTAGGGTGTCATACTTGTTGTATTTAGTTGTTCTCCTTTGTATGAAAACAGTGATTGTCCAGGGTCATAATCATCACCATTAGCGAGTACTAAAGGACTGGGTGTTGACTCAAATAAACAGCAACTTCTCATCCATAATAGCTTGGGAAGGTAGGATTTTGGGACAGACAGAAAGATCAAGAGCCAGCTACACCTAGAAGACATCTCTGAGGAATACACATTTCCAAGGAAAGTTCTCAATACTAGTGATAAAGCTAACTGCCACACTGTTGTTTCATTAGCTGTTTTCTCTTTAAAGCAAATAAAGAAATTTAAAAGCATTTAAATAAAAAATTGTAATAAAAATTACCAAAGGACAAGATACAGAAGCAAAATGCAACCCCAAACCTCCAGCCCACCCAGGACAAGTCCAGAGGCCAAAGAGATACAAGCCACTTACCTGAATTTTCTGAAATGGTATCATAAGAGGTAAAAACATCATATGAATGAAGATATAGAGAATATCAGAAGAGAAATAATCTGTCAGGTAAAAAAAGAGATGACTACATAATGAAGGACTTGCTCAGTGAATCTAGAGTAGACACAGATTAAAAAAAAAAAATAGAGGAGATTAGTGAAATGATGAAACCATGAATGCCAAAATTCCATGAAACAGATTCACACAGATATCCAGGAGATTAAAATTTCCAGTGAAAGTTTACAAGGCCAAATGAACCAAGGTGAAGATAGAATATCAGATCTAGAAGATAGGATTGTAGCTAGCAATCAAGAAAGAAAGATCTCTTTAAAAAGTAAGGGAACATGAAAAAATAATTTAATAGCCTCAAGATGATGCAAAGAACAAGATAAGATTGATCAGAGACAATAAAAAAACAGAAGACAGTGCAAATTATTTTAAAAAAATCTC
>NW_004955418.1:13853511-13886587 GCF_000276665.1 Chinchilla lanigera
ACCTCACCAGAAAAGTTAACCTGTCAGAGAAAAGAAACAAATCACCTATAAATGAAAGCCCATCAGAATCACAGCAGATTTCTCAACACAAACCCTTAAGTCAAGGAGATCTTGGCATGAAGTATTTCAAGTCCTGAAAGAGAATAATGGCAAAACAAACCACAAAAACTCCATTCAAACATGGAGATTAAATAACACCCTCCTGAACAACCACTGGATCAAGAAGAAATTAGATGGTTTCTATAATTAAACAATAATGCTGATATAACATACTGGAATGTATGAGATGTAATGAAAGTAGTCCTATGCTGGAAATTTATAGTAGTGAACTCTCACATTAGGAAAACATTGTGAGCTCAAATGAACAACCTATGTTGAACCTCAAACTTCCAGAAAAAAGAACAAGTCAAGCCCAAAGCTCATAAAGGAAAAAAGGATAAAGATCGGAGAATAAATTAATACAATAAAGACTAAGAGAACAATATAAGAATCAGTAAATTAAAGAGTTGGTTCTTTGCAAGATTACGTAAAATTGACAAACTCCTAGGAAACCTTATCCAAAAAAGGAAAGAAAATACTGAAATCCATGTAACTCAGATTGAAAAGGTGAAATCACAATGGATCTTGCAGAAATTCAGAAGATCATCAATATCTACTTCAAAAAAATTATTCTAAAAGATGGTAAACAAAGAAGAAATGGACAGATTCCTAGATACATATGTATTAGCAAGCTGAATCAAGAAGATAAAACATTTCTAAATAACCCAATATCAGTCAATGAAATTGAAGATGTATCTAAAAACTTACCAACAAAGAAAAGCCAGGTCCCGATAAACTCACTGCTGAATTCCACAAAAAATTCAGAAAAGATCTAATGCAACTACTTTTCAAAGTCTTTAATGAAATTGAAAGGGAAGAAATACTCAAAAAGGCATTCCTGGAAGCAATATTGCCCTGACACCAAAGCCAGAGAAGGATTTGCATCAAAAAAGAGAATTACAGGTCAATCTCCTTAATGAACATAGACACAAGTATGCTCAATAAGGTACTAGTGAACACAATGCAACAAATCATCAAGAAGATTATACACTATGATCAAGTAAGATTCATCCCAGGGATGCAGGGATGGTTGAATGCATGCAAATCAATAAATGTAATACATTTTATCAACAAAGCCAAGGACAAAATCACATGGTCATCTCAACAGATGCAGAAGAAGCATCTGATGAAGTCCAACACTCATTTATGATAAAAAGCCTACAGAAAATTGGAATATGTAGTCTTTATCTCAGTCTGATCAAAGCCATTGATGACATACCAAGAACCACCATCATACTAAATGGACAAAAAATGAAAGCATTTATGCCAAAATCATGAACAAGAGAAGGACATCCTGTTCAGGATATTCTACAAAGACCCAAGAACTCCACCAAAAAACTTCTAGGTTTAATAACCAAATTCAATCGCATAGCTGGATACAAATTCAGCACTCAAAAATCAATAGCTTTCCTATGTAAGATGAACAAACTCTTTGAAAGAGAAATTAAGGAAATCACAACTTTTACTATAGTATCAAAAAAATGAAATACTTAGGAGTCAATCTAATAAAGGAAGTAAAAGATATTTACATTGAAAACTACAGCACTCTGAAAAATGAGATCAAAGTGATTATTCAGAAAATGGAAAGACACCTTGCTCATGAATAGGAAGAACCAAAATAGTGAAAATGGCCAGATTCTCAAAATTCTTATACACATTTAATGTAATCCAGATCAAAGTAATAATAGCATAACTCATAGAATTA
This sequence comes from Chinchilla lanigera, assembly GCF_000276665.1. Lineage (NCBI taxonomy): Eukaryota > Metazoa > Chordata > Mammalia > Rodentia > Chinchillidae > Chinchilla > Chinchilla lanigera. Next base: position 13,855,316 of record NW_004955418.1, read on the forward strand.
GAGAAACTCATCCTAAAATTTATTTAGAATCAGAAAAGACCTAGATTAGCAAATGCAACTTTGGGCAACAAAGGCACGGCAGGAAGTATCACAATCCTCGACTTGAAATTATACTACAAAGTTACTATGATAAAAACATCATGGTCCTGGAAAAAAGAAAAACAGACCTAAAGACCAGTGGAATAGATTAGAAGAGCTGGAAACAACTTCAAGCACACTCAGTCACCTTATCTTTGATACAAATGCCAAACACCTTCACTGGAAGAAAGATAGCCTCCTTAATAAGTGCTCCTGGAAAAACTGCCCTTCCATATGCCAAAGACTAAAACATTAAACTAAAATCAAAATGGATCAAAGATCTAAACACTGTATATGCTTGAAGACAGAATACATAGAACTCTTTATGATATAGGTTTAGGCAAAGTCTTCATGAACAAAATGCCAGTCCCACAGGAAATATTACAAAGAATCAATACCTGAGATCTCATCTTATTAAAAAACTTTGCACAGCCAAAGAAGCCACCAACAGACTGAAAAGTTAACCCACAGAGTGGGAAAAAAATTCTTTCAGCTATTCCTCAGACTAAGGACTAATATCTAGATTATATAAAGAACTCAAAAAGACTCAACCCCCCTATTTAAAGATCCAATTCAAAAATGGGTATTTGAAATGAACTGACTCTTCTCAGATGAAGAAATATAAAGAGCAAATAAGCATGAAAAACTGTTCATCACTAGTCATTCAAGAGATGCAAAGTAAAACAATGCTGAGATTCCATCTCACTCCAGAAAGAATGGCTATTATCAAGAACTCAACCAATAGCAAATGTAGGAGGGGCTATGGGGAAAAGGGAATGGTTCTCCACTGTTGGTGGGAGTGTAGACTGGTACAACCACTGTGGAAATCAGAGTGAAGATTACCCAAAAAATTACAGGTTCCATTTTAACCTTCTTGGTATCTTCCCCAAAGAATGAAAAGCATCATACCACAGCCATATATAAACACCCATGGTTATAGCAGCATAGTTTGCAATTCCTAAATCTTGGAAACAGCCCAAAAGCCCATCAACCAATGAATAGAGAAAGATGTGGTTATTTATACACTGAAGCACTACTCAACCATAAGGAAAGATAAACTTGAGATTTCTATGTAAATGGATGCACTTTGAGACCATAATCTTAAGTGAAATAAATCAGACACCATGTATAAATATTGCAATGTTTCTCTAGTGTGAGAAACCAAAAGTATAATTAAGGACAAAAACGTATAATAAATATTGTGAAATAGGAAAAAAATGTTCAAATGGGAAGGGGAACTGTTAGGGGGAAGAAAAACAAATGAGAAAAGAAGGAAGAAGATGGAAATAAAGCTTTCGTAAATAGGAGGGGAAGAGGGGTTGACAGGAAGATAGGGGAATGGGAAAAAAGAGAGAGTCATGATATACCATGTGGGAGGGCCAGGGATATAGCTCAGCAGCATAAGCACCTGCCTGTCAAGCACGAGGTCCTGAGTTTGATTCCTGGTACCAAAAAAATAAAATGTTATACCATGGGCAGGTACCAACTTCCTATGATTAATGTGATCATTATGTATGTATAAAATGCACTAATAAACTTAATTAAAATTTTTAATTAAAATAAAAATATATTGTGTGTAGCATTTGTTTATATTTTATTACTATTTCCAAAACTTCTTTCTTTGTTGTTTTTTAAAAATTGCTATTCACTCAAACCTTATCAGTTGGGAGCTATTATGATTCTTATGTGTCCCAAATTTTATGAGTCTATTACGTGGTAGATTCTTACTCCTGCATATAGCCATTGTGCTGGTGGAAAAGCAGTTATAGGAAATGACAGGCATTCTTTGTGCATTGGAACGTACATGGATAGACAACATCCTGCTCTCAGGTTGTTTACATGAAACACAATTTTTCCACTGCTCTATTTCAAGATAATTAGTAGTGAGGAGCTTGATCAATTTGGAATCAGATACTCTTCTCCTCTAGTCATATGATACTGGAGTAGCTTAGTATGTACTACAGTTGCAAATAAAGGCTACTTGAGAAAACACAAACATTTTTTGCCTTGAATCTCAGCAATTTCTGATAAACCTATGCAAATTCTTTGTGTGTGTTTTGCTTACTTATTCAAAAGACCTCATAAGAAGAAATTACCTCAGTTTAGAGGAAAGATAAAAACAGAAGATTATCTGATAATTTAAACATACTCATAAAGACTCACAACATTCCAATTTTTTTAAAGTATTATCTGAATTCATTGTAGCAGATTAAAAACAAAACAAATCCCAAGAGAGCTACAAAGAGAAGATTCACATATGTCAGGAAACCTGTTTTACAATATAAATTATCCTTGATTTAAAAACTGATTATTTAAATTCAATGTAAGTCCCTATATGTGCCTGTAACACATAAAATGATTTCTCTGTACAAGATTTTTATTAGCACCTGCTTGCAATACATAATGAGTATATTCATCATGGGGTATTTGGTACATATACATATTCCACCTCGACCCTTTTACCTTCTCCTCCTCTCCGTTTCATCTCCCCTGCCTCAAATCCCTACAATTTATTAATGAGACCGTCAAGTTTTAGAGGACTCTCTGTTACTATAATTGAAGATTTTGAGATCCTGTTTCTTGCCCAGGACCATCTCCTGTACTCAGATTTGTAACTATGTGCTCTTTGTTTATTATGTGTATCTTGGCTCCTTGTGTACTTAACATTTAGCATTTAGCAGCAGTAATCTTCAAAACTTACTGATTGATCAATGAGTAATTGAAGTTAGTTAGGGAAAAGAAGTTTTCCAGATGGAATACATTCTGTAATATATACATGTATTGAAACATCTTACAGTACCTCATGATTTAATTCAAAGCAGTGATCATTCTTCATGCATTTATTGTGTAATTTCTGTACAAATGATTAATTACTTAAGTCAAAAATTTTATCACAAAACTACCCTCAAATGAGGATCATTCATAAGATATTAAAATCATGTACATATTCTTGACCTTTTTATTTGAGTATAGCAGCCTCAACATTTAGGTAGGCATTGTAAAAGGCCAGCGTGGTGAAGAAAATAATCTGACCAAAGGGGAAGAATTAAGTGGATGAAAATGCAATTATATTTCTAGCAATTTTTTTAGCCATAACAGTTCTCCAGTCAGTTACCAGAGGTTCCAGATGTAGTAGCTCACTTTCTCATCAAGGAAACACCAGAAAGTTAAATTGGAATCCTGTTGATTTAAGAGTGAAATATTTATCCAAATAACTGAAGGTATTTCTACATAAAACTTAAGGCTGTTTGTCATCACTAACATTGTTGCTTGACTCAAAAAAAAAAAAATGATAAGAATTGCTGCAATTGAGAAGTTCCATCGACCCGGGAACATGTACACCATGCCAGATACCAAACGTGATGGCAATTGATTGCATGCCCTGCTGAATGGTGAAGAGTGTTCACATACCTCATACTATCACCATAGTTGAGCTGTCACAGAGTTAGGCTAAAAAACTGACACTTTCTTGACAAGCTGGGAAAGGAAATGATCCAAGGACGGGAGAAATGGCAAATATCCCATTGCTCACTAAAAGTCCAAATTTATGGTATAGAATTCAGAGCAAGGCCAAATATGGCTTTAGTCCACCTTATTGAAAATATCTTCTACTACTCCATCTCCCTCACCTTATAATCTGAGAAAATTTTATGGTAATTCTTTCTGGTCTACAGTACTTTCTGTGATATTTTCTCTGGAGTCTATGTCTAGATTGTTCTCCTTACCTCCTCATATTCTAATAACGTATTTAAATTGAACATGTCTTTAGAAGCCCTGATCTATATTACCAGCTAGAGTTTCATAGACCTTCCACAGAGTATCAATTTAAATTATACTCCTTTGTTTTTATTCTATATTACATATTTCATACCTTACACAATTAAATCAATTTATAATTTTCCTGTTTCAGATCTGTAGCCATTGAAAACTGATTTCATAACTATTATTAACACATTTGTATAAGCTCTTGGTGTCACATAAAATTTCTAAAAATATCCCTTTAAATAAATGTGTATTACACTATCAAGAAATTAGATGTCAATCCAGTTGGATACAGATAACATAGGCAATGAGGTGCTTACCATCATAATTATGGAATGCACTGCTGCTTTACTACTATGTACCCCAGATATCAAAAAAAAGTTAGCCTCTTTTCTTAAAGACTCAGAATTCACTCTGCTCAGATTTTCAATTTACTTGAATATTAACCAGGGAACTAACTACACAAGATTATAATTCAGCACTGTCCCAGTACTTTTCAATTGCTACTACATAATGCTCTCATTGGCAAGTACTGAAAGTGTCTAAATAATTGAGGAATGGATTCTAATAAACACTTGATGGTAGAAGCCATGTTGGAGCAAACCAATATCCACAAAAAGAACTTATCTGAAGTCATTTATTCATTTAGCAAATCCTCCTTGTGTTTTGGGGAGCTCCACTGAAAACAAGAAACATTCCTATAAAATGCAGAAAGTGTTACTAATTCTCAGGGGTTAACTAAAGGCACGTTGTCAAGGTGATATATTCCAGACAGCCCAGCTTGCTTGCTATTGTTGTTTTGCATCTACTTGCCATGTTTTCATACATTTCGATTTTCCTTCAAGTTTGTATTTCTCTCAGTGGAGAACAAATCCTCCTGGGTCTTTAAAAATGATTTAATTCTGAATACCAAAATTTCCACAGTCTTGCGCAGCTCTGCAACACAAATCATAGCTTATGGGTCCAGAGTGAAAGTACTGTGGTGAGGAACCAGAATTCTAGAGAGATATTATTTGGTGTTTAGTATGCTATAAAATGAGGATCTTTGTAGAGTGATGAGTTAGTAGCATCTATTTTCAATGGCCGTCTCATTCTCTCAGGTATGGCCTTTCCTCTGAGAAATAGAGACTTTCTGGCAAACTAAGCAATAAGAACACTGATTTTATAAGGGGTAATAAATCTAAACTTATATTGCTGGTATCCAGATTTAACAAGTAGGACAGTAATGGGAATTACCTTTGTGCCTTGGAAGCCTATTTAAATGACAATTTACAAAGTCATTTGTGACATATAAATTCCAGGAACTCATACATACTGACAAATAACAACAATCTGGCCCATGGAAAGATTTCCTTGGTCTTGTAAGGATCAAAACCATTTGAATATCTTTATAGCATAGCAGATCAATTCCCAGCCACAAACAACTTCCACAGAATTATTGGTGAGTACATGAGAAACGAAACTGGCTGGGGTGTTTTTTCTGTCTGTATCATTTAGCAGCAGTACGGTGGACAAGGAAGTTTTACTTAAGTATCAACACACTCATTACTCCCGTTTAGAAAGTACTTAAATTATCTTTAGAGGCCTAACATTTTAACATTTTCAATTCAACTGGAAATTTGAAATCTCATTTAGAAGGAAGAGAATCAAAAAAGTTGCAAGGAAGAAGCTGTCATTATACCTTGGAACACAAACATCACATTTACCAGTGGTCACATTTGGTTGTTACCCAAAGAATATTCTGAGACTAGTAAACAACTGACAAGGTTCCAGCTTAAGAATCGAACTCACCATTCTACAAAAGCCATGCAAATAAGAGAAAGCTGAAAAGACTTCTGGACTTTTCCTTATTTATTTTGAAATTTTTAACTCTGCCATATCCATCTGCTTTCTCTGACCTTTTTTAAAGAAGTAAAACAGCTAAATTTATGCTACTAAGAATAACAATGAAAATAATGGAAGACTATTTTCAAAAAGACAAGCACAATGTTCATGTAATGCAATAGTTATTGCAGGAGGCACAGGAAGAAAGGAATTAGTATAATGAGCAGAAAAATGTTTCTCAGTATTGTTCAATTAGGCAAGTGAAAAATAGAGGCCGTGGCTATGAACGAATAGTTGACAAAAGTTTTGAAGGTAAGTGAAATTGTATGATATATAATTATGAAATTATATAATGTGAAAAATGTAATGATAATTGAAGATATACAAATATTAAATAATAATATGAAAAGGTGTTTAATATAATTAGTCATTAGAGAAATGCAAATAAAAGCAAAATGTTATACTACTGCACATCTCTCAGAATGGCTAAAATAGAAGATAGTGACAGTACCAAATGCTGGTGAAGCTAAAGGGAAACTCAATAGCTTATGTATTATTAATGAGAATGTACAGTGATATAGCCCTTCTGGAAAAGAGTGAATTTTTATATATAAACTAAATGCAACCTACCATATGACCCAGAAATTAAATTATTAGGCCTTTCTCCAAGAAAAATGGAAATTTGTGTTTACGAAAAACCTGTACATAAATATACATTGTATTTCTATTCAGTTGAAAAACTCGAAGCACTTCTAATGTCTTTATGTGAATGGTTAAACTGTGGCCGATAAGTACAGATTCCAGTAAATATTATTAACCAATGACAAAAACTACCAATTCATACAATTTCAGTGAATTTTTAAGTAATTATGCAGAGTGAAAATAGCCAATGCCAGAAGCTTACCATGATTCCATTTAAATAACATTTATTTTTTTTTATTATTTTAAAGATAAAAGGAGGGAAACATTAACAGACATACAATATTTTACAACATATCACAAGCACAGTACAGACGATACAGAGTTACAAAGTGGTAGGGAATTAACAATGGTGGTTGTACTACATATTGATATCTTCAAAGTGGCTTCTCATGAAAACAGATATAGACATGCAATACTGTTGACATAACATAATTTAGCATAATAATTTAATACAATGATAAACTTTAGAAATAGAAGATAGATAGATTCCTGGTTGTCAATGGTTAATAACAAGGACAGTGGCTAGGAAAGAAGTGGATGTGGTTATCAAAGGGCAACATGGGAATTTGTGCTGACGGAAGTATTTAGTATCCTGACTGCGGCACTAGATGCACAATTCTATGTGTGTAATAAAAGTGAATACAACTAAATGACATATACATGCCTAAAAATACAGGAGAAGAAATACGAGTAAGGTCAGTGGGTTGAATCAAAGTTAGTATTCTGGTTGTGATAGTCTATAGTTTTTCAAAATGTTACCATTGAGGGGAGCGGTAAAATGTACATGAGGTCTCCTTGTAATCTCTTAGAACTTCAAGTGAATCCACACTATTTCAATGAAGATTTCAAATAAAAATTTAAAAAATCCATTTTTTAAACAAAGGGAAAGAAAGGGAGGAAATCACCAGAGTAATCTACTTAGGGACAACCATGACTACAAGCATATTATAACCATAGGTAGACAGTCCGCAGTAGTCTTTCATTGCTGTCCCCAATATCTTGCATATGAAAATAAAGATCAGCAGATGCGAAAGAAGATAAGATAGAAGTCTGAACAATTTGAGAAAAAAAAAGTTGGGGGAGACAAGCCTCTAAACCAATATGCCGATCATCCCCACTTTGTGTGTTGGTGTAATCCCTTCCCTTAAGTGTGAGCTGGACCTAATGATTCAGTTTTAATAAATAGAAAGTGGCAAGAATAAAAAGACATCATTTCTAAAATTTGAAAGGACTGTGACTTCAGTGTGTCTCCCGCCCCATTCTGGGAAAACCATGCTGCCAGTTTATGACCTGCCCTTGGAAGGGTCCGTACAGTGAGAAACTGACATCTTCCAGGCCAGGCCAGTGGAAGCCTGAAGCTGTTAATAAATGTGAGTTTAGAAAAAGTTCCGCTTCCACTGAAGCCTCAAAAAGCTGTGGCTGTGGCCCTGACCTTGCCTACAGCTCTATAAGACACATCCAGCTATGTTTAACTTATATTTTTGACCACCAGAATCTGTGATATCATTAAGGTTTGTTGCTTTTACTTGTGAACTATTGGAGCAATTGTTACAGTACTCAGCAATAGATAACTAACAAAGCAAGTGTGAAATAGTTATTCAGTAAAGTGTGAAAGTCAATTAAATGGGCAAGGGAATTATTTCCAGGAAGAGTTAATAAGCCTCAGTAAATTAATGGTGATGAATTTTAAGTGAAAGTGTATAAACATGTGTTTATCTTCACATAGGAAGTGATATATTTAACTGATTTATCCACAGAGCACAAAACAATGAAAGCAGGGCAAAAAAGTTGAAAGTTTTGCAAGAAAAAATTGTAAGTGTGGAATTATAGAGTTTAATTTGGGCTTGGAGATAATGAAGATAAAAGAGAGGAAACCAAAGATAAGGTATAGCACTTATAAAATTAAAATATGTCTAGACTCAGAGCTCTATAGAAAATAACCTGGAAAGATAGACTGAGGCAGTCATAAACAAGAAGAATAGAGATTATTTAGTGATTGCACTGAAGGCAACAAAGCTTGTTATATAACTTTGGGTGGGTATAGTGTAAAACAAGATCATTGGCCAAGAAAATATCTAGGGATTGACAGTTTAGGATAAAGCAGATGAATACTAAAATCATTAAGGTGTAACAGAAACAAGGTAGATATAGAAAGTGTGAGTTAAGAGTATTCATCCTTAAGAAACTGCAAAGTAGCTCAGGTCTTGTTTAGTAACTGCAACAGTAATGGATAGGAGATGTTTGCATCTACTGGGCAAAAACTAAAAATTGGACTTTTTAGGAATCTAGATGAGATTTACCACTCAAAAATGCCATGAGGGATTTTTCTGAATGTTGTTATCAGTGATTCAAAAAGGTTTTCCTTGGAACAAAATTCTGAGCAGTTTCCAATCGCCCCAATTTCCTCCAGGAAATCCTCTTTGAATCCTCAAATTCAGAGTAATTGCTTTCAATTAACACCCAATACTTTTGCTATTAGAAAATTTATCACAATTTTGGATCACTATTATGTTGTCCATAACCCTTGATTAAACTCTTAATCTTGGTAAAGAACATATGTGTTGAAAATGAGTTGTAATTCTCAGTGCTAGACACTGCTTATAGTAGGAGACTGATAAATGTTGAATACAGAAAATAAAAACTGATTTCTTTCAAACCATTTTAAAGGCAAACACTTAACTATGCACCACTGAGTACTATACCAGGCACTATTCTGAGACTTCTAGATACAATTACTCACTGAATTCTAACAATCTCTACCATCACTATTGAATCCATTATTCTATGTTGAATAGCAGAGAAGTAAAAATGATGGTCCAGTGTCACACAGAGGACCTGGGAGGGGTAGAATCCAAATCCAAGAAATCCAACTGCAATCAGTTCACCCTTCTACACATTAAAATAAAAACATATGAAAGTGAAAGAACATCTCTGACATGGCCCAACACACACCATTTTGACTCTATTAGAGAATAAAACTTACAAATAGTAAAAGAATGAAAAAGAGGTAATAGAAACACTTCAATGATTGCAAAGTGTTTCAGCTATCAGTGATGAAGCTTTATGTGATTCAAATAATCTCAGAAATACATGAAGAGGTAAAACACATAATAAAAATATCAACATTTCTAGGATCATCAGTCTCTGAAAATGAGTCAACAAGCTTGAAGCAATCTTTGACAATATTTCTAGAATAGATCATTTAAACACGGCAGGGGCCATAAATGAGAAGAACATGCCCAGTGATGCTGGACTATCATTGAACGTAGTTCTGAGGGAGATGGGGTTAAGATGAAATAAAACTAATTCCAGTTATAACCCAATAAAAAAATTCTATCACCCTAAAACAGTATTTATGTTAAATTATTTCAGCAAAATGAATTAAACTTTTTAATATGATTTTAAAATATAACATTTTATTCATCCTTTTACATTACTATATATACCTTTACACAGAAATTCTGCACCTCATCATAACTATACAACATTCAGGTTCTTTACCTCATCCTCACAGTGCTGGCCAAGACTTATGGGGAACACAGTTGCCTCAAGACAAGAAAAGAAGGTGACTTCGATTACTCTATCTCTGCCTCTTCTCTATGATCATGCAATGACAGACAAGTTATCACTGACCACAGTGTCAGTCAAGTGCCTTGTAAACCTACACTATAGCTGATTATGCTACCAGACCTCTAAGGAAGACATCAGGAGAGGGGAATCGTGTAGAGAAAAGGTTTGAAGATGCTTAGGCTCACAGGAGGAATTTGAGTGCAATCAAGTATGAAGAGAAGTCCACTCTTCAGAATTTTGAGCAGTTTGTATGAGAAAAAAGTCTCGTTATGTCACTACTAAGCTGATTAAGTAAGTAGTTTATACATTTAAATTTATGCATACCTGATCTACCAGAAGTATATTATAGAAATAAAGTCATCTGTTTATAGAAAAGTTTTAGAACTCTGCTATTGAGCAAAATCATGGTGTTTTATTCAAAGAACAAATGTGTAATGAATATTAAAAAGCATAATGAAAGACTTTTATGATGCATTTGTAAAATAAAAAGAACCATACTATTACATCCAGAAACTAAGATGTGTAACAAAGACGTTTAAAAAGATAACATGTGTAAACATCGTATTGTCTCACTTGTGCGAGAAAATGAACAAGTAAATAAGATCTGAAATGTACAATAGATATTATGAATTGAGAAGAAACTGTTAAAAAGAACAGACAAACTGTGATGGGGGAAAGGAGAAAGGAAGAAAGGGAAGAAGGAAAAAATACATGTATGCACAGATAGTTAAGATAGTTATACAGCTAGCTTCTCTTATTTCATTAAAAACAAAGTTTTGTGCTAATATTTTATAGAGAAGATATGTCTATACTTTCTACTCTGAATAACTACTACAAAGACAGTAATATGCAATGTTTTAACTACTGTAATTGTCCTACTAACCTGTTTTGAAACTCAGTTTCATTGTTATGTTTACCTTTTCTTCTTTAAAATACAAAGAAAGATAACATACTTCAATTTAGGTATATACTAATTATGGCAAAACACAGATAACATTTTCATTATTGAACACATCTTCAAATAATTGCTTTTCCCCAGCTGTTTCCTTGGAATATTTCGGCATAGCTCTCTGCAGAATACCCACTACACGGCTGACCCTTAAATAAGAAACTAAAAATGCATGTGCAGCATTTCAGTGGTCAAGGTTACCCAAGCAACAGTTCAGCCTGCTAATAAATGTCTGGAAGCTAATGACCACCACTTTCATCATCTCTTATAATGTAGAGGCCAAAGGTAACTTGTATTAATCTATGATGTCTCAATGAACTTACTATTAAAAGTATCTATACAAGTTTTTCTTTTCCTGAAGTGTGTATACATTTTGGTGACCTCTGTATACATAGAAATATACACAAAGTTGCTATACCAACTTTTTGTATGTGTTTATGACTATAAATATATAATTAGATTTAGAAGGAACAGACAAGTGAAAAATGGAGGGTCACCGCAAGAAGGAGTAGGTCTGTGCCAATGCATACCAATGAAGAGTTATGCAATTATATCTGGTATGAAAGTGAGAGACGTATACAGTAATAGGGCTGGAAGGTTTTAAAATTTTCTCACCTAGTGATTTGGAACTAAAAATGAATCTTTTAAATGCCCAACTGCCTGGATCATACTCCAAACCTAAAAAAGGCAGGATTCCCAGGACAAAACACAGAAAAGGATAGGATAAGCAGTTCTGTTTAAGAACTTCTAAACAAACAGAACTTCTTCATATTACATTTGAAGCAATGACTTCTAATTTGTAAGTATTCAAAAAACTGTATTTATGAATAGACAAAAATTTATTAACATTTTCATTATTGCCCATAGATTATTGTGGTTATCTCACTGTGCAATCAGAGCCCCATAACACTGCATATTAATTAGTTTCCTATCCAATTAAAAAGGTACAAGTCAGAAATGTCAGGGTAATTATTTAATAGTGAATGAAGTTTTGATATGCACTGATTTTCTATCTGCCCTAAGATTTGAAATCAGGCTCTTGTTTAGTACTTTTTTGCTCACAACTACAAGCTGTATACAGACTTACTTTTCCAACTTTCCCCAGTCTTTAAAACATAATAACTTTTTTTTTCTCCAAAGTTAAATTCTGGTGTTTGGGGAGGGAATGATATATTTTTATTGAATGGCCTTGGTCTCATGAATCAGCCATTATCTGCTACTCCATTCATTCATGTGATCTCTTTCTGAGCAGTGTTCCTCTTTGTGGAAAGTAGCCATGTCCTCTCTGTTCATGCCTCCACATATACATGGAAGAATCACATCCTTCAGGTCTGCTAAATGTACACCTGATTTCACCACTTCCCAAATCTACCCTGGGCATGAGACATATGGTTGAATGACACCTACTCTGTCTCTAAAGGCTTTCAAAATGCTGTGGTCACATTTTGTTCACAACACTGTACACTGAAATCACTATCTTATGACCCGTTACCTGACCTCAATGTCAGTGCATGGCTTGAAAGTGTAAGGTAAAGTAAAAAGAATGACTCACAATATCCTTTTATTCAGGGATGACTCCAAAGTGTCCACTATAGTGTGCATGAGTTGTGTTATTCTCACCACATTATTTTCTCTTTCATTAGTAGGAGGATAACAAAAGTCTTGGGAAAAAACATTCAAGCATTTGCATTACCAAGGCTACTCATGTCTGCCTTTTAGGTTGGTGAGCTTGGAAATGTTCTCAAACTTAAAGAGATGATCTACAGAGTGGGATGAAGTATTTGAAAATTGCGTATCTGTTAAGGGATTAATATTCAGAATATATAAGGAAACCCAAAAACTAAACAGCAAAACAGCCAATTATAAAGTGGGCAAAAGACCTAAATGGACATTTGTCTAATGAGAATATGCAAGTGGCCAACACATATTTTTAAAAATATTGAGTATAACTGATTATTAGAGAAATGCAAAACAAAACCATATCCGGAATCAACTAACTCCAGTAAGGAAAGCTGTTCTCTAAAAGGCTAAAGATGACAAGTACTGGGGAGGGTCTAGAGAAAAGGAAATATTTGTGCCCCAAGATGAGAATATAGGTTAATACAGCCATTATAGAGGTTCCTTAAAAACTTTAAAAATAGAGTTACCATATAATCTCACAACCTTACTCCTGGCTAAATATCTGTGGTGGATTAACTAATGGTCAGCTTGTAACACCCAGCTGAACTCAGTCAGCATGGTGCTGGGTGTGGAAGGCCCCCCTGAGGATTGTTGCCAGCAGTGTAAAAGCAGAACTGGAGGGGAAGACGGTGCACTGTCGATTCTCCCGGAGAAGCCTGCCATGCTGGTTTCCCTGACATGAACTCAGCTGTTATCGTTCTCTCAGCTCCGGTCCTCGAGGTCGCTGAGGACGGCTGCAGTTCACCTCAGGGGAGCTGTGGTCCGTACACTGCACAGTGCTTCCCGGCTCCGGTGCTGGTCCCTCAGCCAGCTGGCACAGTGTCCTGTCAGCTCTTTCTCAATTCCTACATGTTTTTTCCCCTTTTCTCTCTGTTAAGTTGTTCTTTTTCGGGGGTCTGGATTCCCGGTTCTGAGAGGCTGTGATGTGCTGCTAGTCTTCTCATCCCCATTTTCTCCTCTGCAGAAGAGGAGAAAGCTCTGCAGCCTCTTCATGTCATTTTGTTCATGAGTAGTTACATAATAATCTTCCACCAAATCATGTAACTGGTAACTGCATTTCTGCAAAGAATGAAATTTAAAATCAACGATAACCGAGATTACCAGAAATCTCACTGTGCCTTCTATAATACACTGTGCTTCCTTTAAAGACTCAGGAGTCTTTGTTTTTAGGATCATTCTCAAGACCTGAGGAAAAGAGACCACCAGCTAGCAAAATCTGATATCCAAGCACACATCATTTAACTTAGTGTGTGATCTTTTCCCTTTCAGTTCTCTTTGAAATAATATCACACCAGAGCATTCACACTGCATGTTTTCTAAAGAAATAGATTTCCATCTTTAAGACTCTCAATTGCCTCTGTCATCATTTACACTACAAAGATTACTCAGAGTGGCAGTAGAGTACCATTTTGATCAGTACTTTTGTATCCAATGATTCATTTTGAAGCATTCTAACATGTTTGTGAATCACGTGTATAGTATCATAACTGACACCCAAATTTAGCAAACAAAACACATCAATGCACAAATGATACGAAAATACATTTGCCAACAGAAACTCAGTAATATTATTTACATTAAAGATTAATGAATAGGCACTGTTAGAAAATAATTTAAAATATTTAAGAATTGGTGTGAAAATTATAGTTACTCATATCTCGAGTTTGAAACAGATATTTAAAATGCTTAGTAATCTTTTCTTCTAAAATCACACTCATTCAAGATTGTTCCTCAAGTATTGCCATGGACAGGACGTAGCCAGTAAACTTTGAGAAAAATAACTCTAACATATGCTCAGAAGGGTTTTTGGCCATTTATCATCTTGAAATAGAAATTTTTGATGCCCTAGTCTTTCCACAGTTAGCTGGGAAATGTGCCATTATATCTTTGGGCTTATTTCATGAATGATTATTTTTTTAGTCTGTGTGCAGAGTTCCCAGTCAGCAAATACCATTCCTTTCAATATTTTGTAAAGGTCATGCAATTAACTCTGTGAAGTAAGAATAATCCTTTGTGAGAGTGAATGGAACAATTGTAGATGTCTTCATATTGATTATTCTGTGATTATTAGTTAGGTTTAACCCAAGCAATGGAAAGACCTTATAGGTATTTTATATTCAAAATGAGGAATGAAAAGGCGGAATCCAATATGTGTGACAGCTCTCTTCCAGGAATAGCGCCACAATGGAGCACACACATACCACTGGAAATAAATTTTATGATAATTCAGTTATGTGGCCAAGCATTCAATATTCTTTGAAAACTTCACAAAGCATTTCAAAATTAAATGCACATTAAAACATTTGTTCTTTTTCTAATTCCTAAAGAAATTTTCTCACAAATGATCACTTTGCTCCTAGATAATGAAAGGTCTTTAACAAGACACTCCAAATTTCATGCTGCCTCTGCCTTACCTTCCTTCCTACAGAGCTTCCTAATCATACAAGCAGGGAAAAAGAAGCATTAAAAATATGAGCAAAAAAGGAAGAAAATTTTGTGCATTTTAATCTGTTTTACCAAAATAGCTATCCTGAAGACATCGGAACTCAGCCTTCCTTGCACATGTTTTACACCTAAGTGACAAGAATCCTGTCTTGACTTGCATATCTGGGACTCTGTCCAACACTATACCATCCTCACCATCATTACTGCCCAGACATTTGCTCATGAGCTTGCAAAGAAAACATACAAAGGGAATAAAATAGTGCATAAAAGTACATTTTATTCTATTTTTCATGAGAGATTATTTGGTTTTTATAACTCACAGACATTCTTTGCATTCTTTTGATGTTTCAGCAGTCGTGAAGAAAACCCTGGTAATACACTTCCATTTAGTACTAGAAAAATAAGTCTAAATCATGAATCTTAAGTACTAGAAAAATAAATCTGAATTATGACTCTTAAGTAATGAAACATCTAAAGTCTGATTACTACATCATTGCTGGGTCTTTCCTAATGGTATCTTTATATGCTGACCCCAAGACCCTGATGAAGATATATTTGAAATTGTTCCTTTAATTTTCCAATAAGTTTCTAAAAGTAAATTTAATATTTTAAAACAACCAACCCATTTTGAAATAACCCTCAAACTAAGTGTGGCATTCACTACCTGCTGTAAAAACAATGTAGCACAATGTGTTATGATTAATTTTTATGTGGCATACAAACTGGCTCAAAGAATCATTTTTAAATAGAATTTAAAATAAATAATGGGAGAAAATAGATCTATTTCTCAAAAGTAGTAGTGTCATTGGAAGATGTTAGTTGTCTCAAAGGTAAAGTTATTCTGTGCATGTTTATTTTTTACCAATCAATATTATTATGGTAGAATCTAATTTTCCATCTATTTTTTAAATTTCAGTATATGTGAAGGTCTACCAAATAATTACATGCCAAGAGAATCCTCAGTAACTGAAAAATGTTTTGCTTTAAAACCAAAAGTCCTGCCAGGCATGGTGGCACATTTCTGTAATCCCATACTCCGGAGGCAGAGGCAGGAGGATTGCCATGAATTCAGGACCAGCCTGGACAATGTAGTGAGTGTAAGCCCAGCCTGAACTAAAGAGTGAGACCCTGTCTCAAGAAAAAAAAAAAAAAAATTAAAACCAAAAGTCCTAGCACACACCTACAAGGACTTATTTATTTGAGGGATTTAATTATGTACTAAATGATTCACCATTTCCTAAGATACAAAAATACGATGTGTTCTCTTCTAATTATTTTTACTTTCAAAACATTTTTAACAGAAAAATTTCTTCTTGTTTATACAACAAACACAACTAACACACCAAAATGCATTACCAATTTTCTTTATGTTACTCAAAGGATAGCTGGTGCTACTATTTAGTATTTTAAATACAGCACTAACTGTATTAATTGAACAAGGCAGAGAAGAGTAAAAATATAAATGTCCTCATTTTGCATAAATCCACTACACAACTTAAGTGGTTGGGCTATCCATTTTATGGGTTAGGGATTGAAAATAACACCAATTGGCCTAGAATTATATTTAAATGGTAAGTTAGTATGTTCTCAGGCTAAAAGCACATTATACAATTCCTTCAAATGTATTATGTATTTGCCAATAAATATAAGATACTCAGAGAAAATGAGTCCTAATGACTAATAGTTTATTCCCCACCCTCAAGTGGCTTCATTTGAAATGGTTTGTGCCCTGGAGAATTCTATCCATATACATTAAGGAGAAAACTCCGTGACATGATTGAAGCATTTGAAAATACAGAAGGTAGGAATGCCAAAGTACAGGTCAAGAAGGATTAATGACTAGGTCTTGCTTATGAACACAGGCCTACATCACAGCAAGGAAAAAATGAAATTTCTGAAACGCATGCATTTGAATTTTGTTCAGCTTCACCTTTCCCAACCCCAGCTCAAGGCAGCTGAATATTATGGGCAGCATTAGTTAGGATGAATCATTCATCAGGAAAGACTGTCTTCCCAGACGGCTGTGTTGGCAGCTGCCTGGAGCACCTCTGCTCAGCACTTCTGAAGAGAAAAGGGTCCAGGATGCCTGTTTCGTATTCAGAACAGAGAGCCTTTGAAGAACTTTATGTACTCCCGAAAGACCGTTTTTCATCCTCAATCCAAAGAACCTAAACTTCCTGGCAGACATTTACTTTTATCTTTTCCGTCTACTATGGACCACTGCAATTACCACAAGTGTACATGCAATGGAAAATGTAGTCTTTTGCTTGTTGCACCTGTAGTTATTTACTTGCTTTTCAACTTACTACTCAGCTAGGCATTTCTTGTTCATGTGCTGAGACATTCATTCCCTCGTGTCTTTCCCTCCCTCTCCTTTCTCTCTCCTTCTCTTTCTCCCCACTACCACTGCCAACAGCTTTTGCACTTTGATTAAAAACACTTATATACCCAAGAATCATTCTGTTGGTTGCAAAGGAAACAATATTATTGCCAAAGCAGAGCTGAAGAGAGAGTCATAGATTTTATAGCACAGTTCAAAGACCAGCAGACCAACATCCTATCAACAAGCACCATAATTACTTAGAAAAGAAATCAAATTAAGTGTGTTTCTTTCTTCAGCTTTTGATGAGTATATGGAGTCTTCTAAGAGCATGGAGGTCAAGCATGCACAATCTCTAATCAGCTTCGATATTAAGCAATCTTTCCAGGGTTGCTTTCACTCCAATTAGCAACAAATATTACAAATAATTGTGTAAATAAAACAGCCATGCTTCTAGATTTCCTGCTGCTCACTGAGAAAGACAATTAATCCCTGAGAACTGGACTACAATCTCATCACAAGAGTAAGAAAAATGTCAGCAGCTGTTGGACTTCTCGTCCAACTCTGTCCAGGGTGAACAGATCCCCTGAACTAGGTGCCCGCAGATGTATATGAAAAGTAAGAAAAAAATCAAACCAAAACAGCCAAAATTCTGTGATCAGGTGCTAGCAGCCTCTAGGACCGACTGACTCCTGACTACCCTCTTCAGTAACCTTTTATTCAGAATCAACCAAGGAGGCAAGAGAAGAATTGGAGGATATCAACTGTTTTAGCAAGGACAATACAACTCAATTATCATAGGAATGAGACCTGACCAGTAAGCCATCATGTTATCTTCCTTCGCCCATATCTCAGCAAAGCATCTTTTTCCTGGGGCTTACAATGCTTATGCTAGACTTCCTCCAGAACCCAACAATCATGGCTTGGTCAGGCCTCAGGTAATATACAAAATAGTAACTAAGGAATGTCCTTCTCCACAAGCAGCCAAAATCACAACTCAGCAGTGGCAATGTGTCCCCTGTCTCATGCAGAGAAGGAGCAACCCTGAAGGACATGCACGTCAATAAAAGCTCATTAGTGATGACAGATCATGCAAGGTCCCTGAGGAAGACGGCACTCATTCACAATTTAAGTTTCTTAATGAGAATTTAATGTACTTGCTAATTCTGTCACATATGGGCTCACAGTTTATTTCCCTTAAAGAATATCCAACATTAGCTTTTTATAATATAAATTGCACAACAAAGACAGTAAACAAGGTGTAGTCCACATTCAACAGAAAAGTAAAGACAACAAAGTATTTTACAAGTAACAGTCCCACATTCCAGGGCAAGGTAACAGCAGTCTGCATATAGTTTGCAATCTTTGCACATGTCTGAGAAAAATCAGCCTTTTCTAGTCCCAGGATGTCTAGTTCTCTTTCCAGGCAGTGACAAAGGCCAGAATTCCCATCAACACAACAAGGATATGGTTATCTAACTCAGGTTACACACATTTTTTAAGAAATGCTGATTGCAAAGGCTGGACTAGAGTCTCAAGAAGGAAGCAGCCAGGTGAGTCTCACACTCCCAGGAGGGAAAGGCTGAGTTCCCATTTGTTTATATTCCGCGTCACCAAACATCATTCCTTTCTGCGACAGAAAAGTTCTGAAATCCCACTCAGATCTGTGTGCAACTCGCCCAGTATAGACTTCTTGAGATGACTGGTAATCTACCTTTTACCACTTTCTCTTTCATTTGAGCATGATTTTATTAAGTACAACACCAGTGCGTGAGGTAGGGCTCTTTTTGACAGAACCGGTAACCAGTAGCCTTGAGGCAAGGCATAGATTTGAGCAAAACCTTCAGCTGTTTTCTTTTCATATATATTGCTTATAGATTTTTCTATTGCCTTCATAAGATGGTTAAAAGAATGAAAACCATACCACTGTAGGCTCTGACTTCTCTCTCCTCCTCTTCCTCCTCTTCTTCCATCTCCTTCTCATCCTTCTCCTCCTCCTTCTCTAAATTTTACTGTCTCCACAAAGTCATTCTACCTCCTCAAGTCCTCGTTAATCACAAAATTTTGAGACCTGTACAACACCTCTTTAATACCATAACCTTTGAGGAGTTTCCTTTCCCCTATATGACACATTTCTCTCATTCTGACAAATATTTTCCAATTAAAATTTTGCAAAAGATTTCACACTAAGATATTGCATAATTACTCATCATTTTCTTAATAAAACAAAAATACACTAAAGATCGTAATACAGATTCATGTGCAGGTATCTGTAAAATAAACATCAAGGATTTTCTTTTAAATAAGAGTAAGTCTTGCAAAGGATGGGATTGAATTAAGACATGCAAGATTGGGGAAAGGACCAATCCACTGAGCCCTTTTCTTTCAGCTTTCTTCAGCTGTGGCTATGCCACATGGATCTTCCTGGGAGCTGACGAGGTTGCTTATAGTACAGACGAGATGGCAGCATTGCCTACCTCCCCACCTCTAGGAACTGTTGTCCATCTCTGGACCCTGTGCACTCCCTAGTCTCAGAGAGAGTCTTGTTAATTTGCTAATTTGCTCCTGTTAGAATCAAACTTTCCATTTTCCTATCTCAACCTCCCATGATGCTGGGATTATTAGTGTGTGCTACCACAGCCCATTGTGATATTTAACATTCTAAATCTGATTTAACAAGATAGTCTTCATGTCATCCATTTTCCTGCAATGATAGGATTTTGTTCTTCTCTATACCTGACTAGTAATCCATTGTATATATAAATCACACTTGCCTTATCCTTTCGTCTACTGATGAGCACCTAGGTTGTTTCCCTAGCTTAGCTGTTATGAACTGTGCAACACTATATTTTTTTAAATTATTACATAGGCAAAACTGATGACTACTTTGAACAACATATGGAAGAAAGATAGACCTTTGGTGTAAGGATGAATTTGTGTGGTCTTTCCTGAGAGGACTGCCTTGGTTACCTTTCTGTCATTGCTGAGACAAAATACCCAATGCCCAGAATTAAGGAAGGAAAGGTTTATATAGCTCACAGTGTGTGGAGGCTTCAGTCCTTATTAGTGTGGCTCCACACCAGTGTGGCACATGGCTGAGGACAACAGTCATTGTGGGTTAAAATCACAAAAGCAACAACAGCACAAGGGGAGGAACAGTAAGAGGGCAAACCTCCTTCTCTCCCTTATATTGTATGCAAACTACTCACCCAGGGCAGATGTAGCTCTCACACCCATAATCCCACCATTAGACCGTGGATCAACCATAAACTCTAGAATCCCGCACCGATGACTACATGAGGCTTGGGGGGGGGGGACACCCAGACGCAAGCCATAACAACGACATTTGATGAAATGTTGGGTGACTACTTTTGTATTTAAAAATTGAGCCTAGAAATAGACTGAGGTCTTAGATACACATATTATGCTAATATTGCATTTAGAATTTGCTAAAAAACATGTTATGCACATTTTTAAAAAGCGCTAACCTTAAAAAAATCTAAATTAAAAGGCAAATAACTCTGCCCTCAAAAAGAGAAGTTTAAGTTATATTCTGACACAAAAGTTTCTAAAATTCTTTCTGCTGTAGGACATTAAACAAAATACTAATGCTTAATCGTAGACCAGGAGGGAACTTGAGAGTGTACCTCAAACAACTTCCAGTCTGAACCTACAGTAAACAGTGTACTGGCCTACTGCTGGAGACTGCCAAGGAGCCAGTGGTTCCACAGCTTTTCTTAGGTGTGGAATTTAATCACCATTTCCCTTCAGTGGTTTTGCTTTGTCTCATCTGGTTCTGTCCTTTTCCTTTCTTTTTCCTTCTCTTTTTCCTCTTCTATTTCTTTCTCTTAACCCTTTTCTTTTGTGGAAGCACTGTTTTTTGATCACCTTTCCTGAAGTGACATAGCAAAGGAATTCTGAAATGAAGAGAAAAATTAAAGATAATAGATCCATACAAAGAAGACCAAAATGCTGCTTACAAAAGTTCAGCACTGCATCTGGTTACATAGGAAAATGATTGCTCATTTTTGAACTTTATATTTAAACAAAGACACAAGTGGGATGCTTCAGTCCAAGTTTTAATTGTTCTATTTGAGTTTTATTTTAACCTGCAGATTCTCAAATGTTGTGCTGCTAATCACATCACATTTCTTATTTCTTGCTCAACCCTCACTCTTAATTTCTTAATTCTCTTTTAACTTATCTATTGTCATTCCCTTGATTTCTTTAGTTACTTGCTATTTTCATTTTTCCTTCAGTGTGTGGCAGAGAGACAGCACACAAGCTTAGTTTAAGAAATTATTTCTAATTGCTACTGTGACCCAGTGACAGCTTTAGGGCGTATCATTTAGATTCATTGTGCTTCATGTTTTTCATTTTCTCCAATACTTTATAATGACATTGACCTCCAGGCCTCCCCAGTCAGGCAAAGAAAGTCATGACTGTTCATAAGTCACAGAACTCTCATTTGGAGTACAGACAAATATTTTCCATCCATGAATTTTCATTCTGCCGTAGTACTTCCCTATATCCCAGAGTTGTCCTTTTTATGCAAAGAAATAAAGTTACTGCTTGATAAAACATATTTTAAAGGTGTTATTCCATTTTGAGACAGTTTTCAGTAAAACAAGCAGAAGTACAGTCATATGTAGGAAGATGAGATCGGCCAGCGATATAGTTCAGTGGCACAAGCGCCTGCCTGGTAAACACAAAGTCCTGAGTTCGATTCTTGGTACCAAAAACAAAAAACAAACAAACAAACAAAAAATGAAAAAAAAGAGAAGACGTGATCATTATTATAGAAAATGACTGTAAAGCATAATTTTTCAAGCCTAGAATTCACTCAAGGGTGTATTAATGTTATGAATGAAAGAAAGGGGTGAGAGATTGTACCGAATGCTGGATGTGAGCAACCTTAAAGGGTGCTGGGACCTTTATTTTGAAGAATAGAAAATAAGCTGCTTGTGGGTATAAGGCACGAAACTGGCGGTCCAGCCCCCCGTTAATCACATGTTAATGAGTTTTTTCCACTGTGCTCAGAATGAGAGATGGCCCTCTCTGCTGTACCCCCATTTAGATCTTTCATTTCTATATCCCAGATCCTAGAAGAGTGTCAGGGATATAATCATGGAGTGATTTTTTTTTCCTAAACAATAGATTAGAAAATGCCCTAGCACTAAATGTCCATCATAATCAATGATTATTTTAGGAAAATATAAATAGAATAAGATGTCACATGGTAGCAGTAGAAACCTTTCTCCTATTATACGTTTAAAATGTGAAGATTTTCTTTTTTTGTTTTGTTTTGTTTTTTTCCGGTACCTGGAATCGAACTCATGATCTTGGAGTTGCCAGGCAGGCCCTGTGTCACTGAGCTAAATCCCCAGCCCCTGAATCTGAGGATTTTCTGAGAAAATCAGTATTCCAAAACTAAAATTAGAGAGTGAGGTCTAGCACCAGAATGAGTGACTAGTTAAAAAGTGACAGGATAAATTCTGTAATCTTCTTAAAATATTTGCTAACTTCATGAGGATGTTTCTGACCTAATTCATCTGATTTCAAACTAAGTATCCCCAAAGCAATCAAGTTGTGTGATTCAAACTCCTTAATGGTGAACATTTTCTTCCTGAGGTACAAATAAAGCTATAAAGTTAACAACTCTCATTTTCAGGGTAGACAAGGAAGAAGAAAAGAGGAATTAACAATGACTCCTACTAAAGTGACAAAGATTAAAAGAAACAAATTTATTTAGATGGTATGGCCCCAAGGTAATTAATACAATAAGATATATAAACATGAGGATTAACTTTAATTACAAATTTACTTTTAATAAATATGCAACATTATTATACTATAAAATTAGTATTTTGAATTTAGATATGTCTCACTACTCATAGGTAATAGATAGTATAAAGTTTCTGTTGTGTGCCTTAAAAATATTTCTGCATGCCTTATTTCATGCATATGTCTCAGAGACCACTCTATTACCATCAGTACATTACCTTATTACCAGGATTTATTTTAGCCACATTCATGACAGAGACAAATTATTCCTCCACAGTATTCTAAGCAAATCTCTTTATTTCATTTTGTTACAGAAAGTGCTTCTCAGCTTCTGGGTGTTTTCCTTTCAGTTAGAGATGTCTAAGCCTAATAAATTTTAAATGTAATCTTACATTCCTTCAAGACCTTGTAAAAATAGATGAGAAAATGCTTCTAGATAGAATGCTTAGATAATTTAAATAACAGAGCTCTCAACCAGAAAGTTACTTTATATACTTGCAGAAAATAATTTTATTAAAATGAACAAACCAAAAATGCATTATTGCTTGGTTCATTAGATAAGATCATAGCTTCAAACCAGATGTCATCATGAGTTGAGGAGATGTAACCCTATGATTTTGAACTTTCCTAAATTTTGTTGGAGTCACAGAATAAATTATAATCTCACTAAGTAATAACAATGGAAGAATTAATGAAAGACTACCATATTTGCAACCTTCCAGAATATATTCTACAAAGAATCATAAACCCTTCTTTGAGATTATAACAGTCAGTATCACTTCCTCCAAGACAGAAAGGTCTCTGTTGATAATTACAGCCTTTTTCAAGAGACATAAGCAATAGCAGTTCTGAAACCCATGAATGGAAGATGTGAAGCTATGAGATTAAAAACATAAGCCTTGTATTCTAAATCACAGCTTTAAATAGAGCCATCTGCCCATCAAAAACATCTCTCTGCACCTCAGAAACATGAAAAATGAACACTCACATTTGACCTGCTATGCATTTGGGCATTTGCTGTTGCGGCTATCATGATCTTAATCCAGTCAACAAAAGGTAAATCTCTCTGCTCCAACTTTGGATATGAGAGCAGCACCGGATATTTTAAAGTTGATGCTTGAAATACTTGAGTCTTACAGTGACTGTAGGGGTTTGTAAAGCTTCTCACGAGTCACACCTGTGAGCTGCCTTTGATCTTCTCATCATAGACTTGTTGGAGCACCTTAGAACCAGGTTGCAGGCACTGAGGAGGATGGAAGTGATTTATGACTCAAACTAATCTATCTCTTTCAAGAGTTTCAGATATTTTCAATTTTTCTCACACTGGGATATAAAAATTCTATTAATGCAAAAAGACCATGTAGTTTTTCTCAGGACTGAGTTTTGACACCCAGTTCATTGACTATCAATGCTATTTTCGGCCACAAGGATCCAAGTTTTAACTGTGTTACCAAGCTACATAATCGTCCTGCATTTTTAAAATACAATATATCATAAAGTGAATTTCTACTGTGTATTAACTAATATAAATAAGTAATAAATTAAAATAATATTAATAAAAGAGGGTAAAATGAATAGTAATGAAAAACACAGTATTATGAGGGTCCTGTTAAATCTAGTGAAATAAGTTGATGGGCCCATAGTTATGCCAAGTCATGAGCAATTCTTCCTTATCCCAAGCCCTTCAATGTAACATGTCATTTAAGACCCACAACTCTGTGACACAGGTAAAAATATTATTTACAGTTTACTGATATAGACAAAGATTTGGGAAAGTAAGCTATTTTTCTAAGTCTCAAATCAATTCAGTGGAAAAATCTCAACCCAACAATTGGTCTCCAAGCCCATGGGCCCTGAACTCCCTCCACACATCTGGATAATGTTATAAAGTACTAGTCAATGTGCTTTTTAACTTTTTTCTTTCATCTTGTGCTCTTATCTTATTTTGGCCACTTAATATAAG
Source organism: Chinchilla lanigera (assembly GCF_000276665.1). NCBI lineage: Eukaryota > Metazoa > Chordata > Mammalia > Rodentia > Chinchillidae > Chinchilla > Chinchilla lanigera. The sequence continues at coordinate 13,880,393 of NW_004955418.1, forward strand.
ATCATTATTGTACCAAGTGTTAATAAAACCAGACAATAAAACTGTTGAATTCCTTGATAGAAACAAGGAAAAAATAAATCACAGATGAAAATGAGGACCCAAAACTATGCAAGATCTCTGCCAACGTCCCTCCTGCCTCACAGAGAATCTCCTGCCATCCATGGCAGGGTGAGCAACTAAGCAGATGAGACCAAGAGAGGCTGAAGCAGGCCACCCGCGTCCACACTGTTTGAGAAGCAGCTGCACATCCCTTCGTGCTGCCAAGCCTCATCGTTAGCACTGAAAAGCAAAGGGCGTAGAAGAATGCCATAGTCGGAAGGAAATGACGTCACACTAATACATCACATATACACTGCGGACCGGGGAACACAGAAACTTCAGTAGAAGCAGTCACAGGGAGGCTTCAGGCAGGGACTAGTTGCCTCCTCTACCTAACACTATGACTGTCCCTAGTTCTCCACTTATTTAAGTAACTGCAGAAAAGAAGACAATAGAAGGAAAAAACCTCTGTTCATTTTATTTAAAATGGATCTAATTTGAAGAAACTCAGACATGGATGTTATTAAGTAGTACAATGACTCTGAATAGTGATTAAATTGAGATAGAAATTTATACATAATAAATAAGGTAATAAACTAATAAATAAATAATACAGATACAATATTTGCACATGAAACTTCACAATTTTTAATTTTTCACTGATTATATTATTAATTTTCACTTCTGTGCACACTTTTGTTCATAATTTCATGCTGATAGAACCTGAATGAATTCTCATAAGGAATTGTAAATTATGTAAAACATTTTAAAATATTACATAGAAAGGAAAAAGGAAAGAGTGTTTAACACTCTGTAGATATTTCAAATGCTTTGATGAACTTTACAACACAATGGCAAAGGGTTCTATATTATTGTCTTCATTTTTCTTAAAATTCTCACAAAGAAAGAAATGAGAAAATAGGTAATCCAATGCCATGTCTTGTTTCTTTCTCAGTAAAATAACTATCCAACCGTTATTGGCTGTTTCACTACTTACATTCCAAGGAATTCTCTGGGACGATAACTGTTAGGGGATATCAAAGCTACTAGAACATGAGTACTGATGAAAGGAGATAAACTGTTGCAGTATATGTGTGTGCAATTTAGTGCCTCTGGGAATCCATTCAAAAATAAATGATGTTGGCTAACTATAGTCTGTTAAACAAAAAGGCAGGTAATTCACTTCTCTTAGTAAAAAGTCATACTCATTTTTCACTGCTTAAAACTTTGGGATTTAGTCACTCTAATAAGAAAAGCAAACATTTGCAGCCTTTGCAAAGCTTTATTTAATTGACGCTAGGATTAAAATCAGTTGCCAAATATCCAAAAGTTCATGACAATTGTCTCTGTACTGAAAATGGTTTGTACAACTAAGAAAATTTACAAATGATTTTATTCTGCCATTGGTTTTCTATCTATGTTATTAAATTTATTTGCTAAAATTCTCTGGAAAACTCTTCACTTTTGTAGTAGCAGAGTATGAACTTTTATGGCTGTTGCCATAGGCATCTTGATAAAAACCACCCTGCTCTCAGGGGAAAATATCAATATTACGCAAAATAGTTAAGAGAAGAAGGAAAACACAAATTCAAGGAGAAACTTGCGGATACATGGCTTGGTGCTATACATAGCAGAACCCTGTTGCCTCGGAGGTCTGAAGCCATCAGAGCAACTTTGCATGAATAAATAATAAATGTGGATGGTAGAACCAACTGGCTATTGTCTGCTAATGAAACTAAGAAGTTGAAACTTAGCCACATTATAAACTTGAAGAACTGCCTTCTATTAAGTGGATTAAGTACATTAAAACTTTTAGTTGAATTAATCTCCCTCACCCAAACCAAACAAGTCTTAACAAATGAAAATATGACATGGTCAAGGACAACTTCCATCTGCAGCAATGAATTTTTTAATTATTAAAAAGAAAAAAGATATTTATTCACTTTGTCACATCACAAGATTTTTTAAAAAGTCCTTTTCTATAAAATCCCTAGGGAGCATAATACTAATTAACTTAAGTTTGACACACTTTTAAAACCTATATATTGGTAAGAAAGCAAAATCCTGATGTAATAAACCCTTAGCCAAATTTATCAAAAAAAAAAAAAAAGAAAAGAAAGAAAGAAAAGATTCAAATCCATGCAATTAGGAATGAAAAGAGTGAAGTCACAATGGATCCCAGGGAAATCCAGAAGATCATCAATATCTGCTTCAAAAAATTTTAATAAGAAAGATAAAACAGATGAAATGGACAGATTCCTAGATACATGCTAATTACAAAAGTTGAATAAAGAAGATATAAAAATTCTAAATAACCCAATATTCATCAATGAAATTGAAGATGTAGTTAAAAACTTACCAACAAATAAAAGCACAGATCTAAAGCATTCACTGTTGAATTCTACAAGAAATTTAGAGAAGATCTAATGCCACTACTTCTCAAACTCTTTAATGAAATTGAAAGAGGAGCAATACTCCCAAAGGCATTTCTGGAAGGAAGTATTAGCCTGATACTAAAAGCAGAGAAGGACCCAACCAAAAAAGAGAACTACAGGTATTAATCTAATAAAATTTACATCCCAAAAAGTTATAGAAATCTACCCTGGAATATGAGATTCTGGTATGCTCTTTTAAGCTACAGATCAAAATGAATAATAAGTATTTGTCATTTCTATTCAAAATTATAGAAGATGTCCTGTCAAATTTAAAACAAAAAATGATAGCTTGTGAAAACTGGGGGGAAAGTGACTCTTTTGCAGATGTGATTCTCTACACAGAAAGCCTAAGACAACTTAGAGAAAAATTAGTAGAATTCACAAAAGATTTCAACAAGGTTACAGGTTCAAAAGCAGTACACACAAGTGAGAACCAAGTCTCTATTTAGAAAATTATGTGGATCACTGCTGTTGTATTAGTTGCCTATTCTAGTTAACAATTTACTCAAAACTCAATTGTTTTAAAATAGTAGTGCTAATTCTGTTATGGATACTGTGAGGAGGCATCCAAATGTGGCTCTGGGTCTCACACAAAGGCAGCAATCAAAGTACTGGCTGGACCACTGTCATCTGAAGCCTTGACAAGAAGACTGGCTGTTTTCAAGTCCATGCAAAAGGTTCCAGAGGGCTCAGGGCTTTTTGCATACTGGCAAGAGGCTTCTCCTCATCCTCATCATGGGGTTTCACCAGAAAGATGGTTCTAGGAAACCAGAGAGAGGGTATATGGATCTGATGATGTCTATTCCAATTATACATTCTGGAACAGGAGAAATGCCTATGGGATGGGTCCCACTGGACCTACTTGAGTCAGACCTTTGCTAAAACTTCATTAATCAGCTGACCTCCATAGAGCCTTATGCTTACTAAAGGGCCACAGTGATGGGTTGAATTCCCTGGAATCAACATTAATGCAGAATCAGTGTCCACGGATTTGCCACACCTGATATAGGTTTATCCAGAGATTTAGTTTATAGTTGTTTTCTCAATATTTCATCTAATTATTTCCATTTTTCCTTCTAGAAAGGCCTCAGTTTAGAAAATAAATAAAGTGTCATAATCGTTAAATTTTAACTAGGTCCCTAACCCAAGCAAAAGCTTTATTTTGTTAGATCTTAAATAAAACTGTAGATGCTTGCCATATAAACAGGACTGTCTCTCTATAAAGCTAGCAGGATCTCCAGACAAAACCTAACATTTGCATATGTAATTTATGCTCCCTCAAGACATCATAGACAGCTATCACCCAAGAGGCAGCATGACATTTGGCTGACTATTTTAACAACTATTCATAAAGTTACTTACTGTGTTAGGCAGCTTTTTATTAGTGTGACGAAATACTTCACATACACAAAATAAAGCAGAAAAGGTTTCTTCTCGCTTACTGTTTCAGAGGCTTAGTCCATGGTCAGCTGGCTCCATTGTTTAAGGACTGGAGTGAATCAAAGCCACCATGATGGAAAGGTTTGCTGAAGGAAACTCTTCAGAACACAACAACAAAAAGTAGAGAGTGAACCAGAGAGAAAAGAGCAGGGACCAGATTTAGTCTCCAAGGTCATGAACCCATGACCCATCCAGACACAACAAGAAGTGTTTTTTTAACCAACTTTCTAAATGTTTCTCAAGCCAATCAAGTTGACAATTAGCATTAAACATCAGTCATTCACACATTTGTTCCCTCAAGAACAAAAAAAACCTGTTATGTTGACAGAGCATAAGAGGTATAAATACCCATTAAGAAATTTTCTAAGTTTTTCACAATCCTTACACTTCTGTCAGTTACCTCACAAGTAATGAATATCTACAAGCCCTTGTCTTATGGAAGCACTGAGGAGAATAATAAATTAAAATATAAGATATCAGGCATGAAATGTTCTTAGTATCTTTACAAATACAGGGCTCAGAGAGGTTAACCAAAAACTGTGAATTACATGATTCCCAGCAACTGTTAAAAAATTAATAATTTAACACAAAAAGGATGAAAATATCACAGTTTGGTGGACCACTTATTAAGTATGGCTTTGCAGAAGTGAGATTTTATTTACTTCTTAAAAAGTAATTCACACTTAAGTAGGAATAGAGATAAAGAAGTTTCCATAATAAGGGTTTGGGCTCCTTAATGCTCTGAGATGGGAAACCTAACGAACTGATCCTGCACCAAACTAAAAGTAAATTTGATTAGTGTGGAAGGGCCGTAAAAGAAACAGCTTCAAGCATGAAGCAGAGGAGTTATCAGATAAAATTGCCAGATTATTTCTATATTTCAAAATAACTAATAAAGAGAGTTTTGGGTGGTCCCAGTTGAAGGAAATTATAAATAGCAACTCAGGCTAGCCTTGAGCTCACTTTGTAGCCCCAGCTGACCTCAAACTTGCAACAATCCTCCTACCTCAACCTCCTGAGTGCTGGGATTATAGGTATGTGCCACCACTCCTGACCTCATTACACATTCTATGCAAGAGTTGATCAAAAGTGTGGTGTATGCTTAAATTATAAAAGAGAAATTATCACAATAACAAACACATTGCCATCAATCTCCCTCAAAATACACCTTCTTAATTCAAACATACTTTTCTCAACATTCTTTTCTCTTTCCAGAGTACTTCTGCAAGTCCTCTTATCTGAGTGTCTTTATGAAATGAGGCCAAGCTCCATCCAACAAGCAGGCTCCTAAAAACATTACTGCTATGGTTTGTGTCTGGATGTCCCCCCCAAAGCCTCATGCAGTCATGGGGTGGACGTTTAGAGTTTATGATTGATCCATGATCTAATGCTGGGATTACGGGTGTGAGTACTACACTCACCCTGGGGCGGGTAGTTTTGCATATGTAAGGGAGAGAAAGAGGCTACTTGCCACTGTCCCTCCTTCCCTTTTTGCTCTTGTCACTTGTGCTATCTTCCACCACCAAGAATTGTTTCCCTCTGCCATGCGCCACCCTGCCTTGGAGCAAGCCGAGTATAGATTTAACCCTCCACAAAATGTAAGCTAAATAAACCTTTACTTCCTCAATTCTCGTTGTGGTGTCAGGTATTTAGTCTCAACATCGAGAAAGGTAACCAAGACAATTATGATAGGACTTTATCTGCTTCCTCACTGGATCTGACACATGTGATTTTTGGTTCTTCTGCAACGTCAAAATGACCATGAGCAGTAAATATTATGAGTCAATTCAGGACATCAAGGCAGTCACAACTGCACAACTAAAGACACTCACTAGAAGAATCTTCCAGAACTGCTTCAGAAAGTGCCAAGAATGACTGCACAATTGTGTATGAAGCAAAAGGGAGAATTTTGAGGGAGATTAATGGCAATTTATTTTTTACTGTAATAAATTTTGTCAGTGTCAGTATTCTCCACATTTCTTCGTCACATTTCATTCATATAAATATGTGTAATCACTACATACATGTCATTAAAAATGTATATATTTTAAATTAAAATTTAAACTTTTTGAACAATCAGATTAAGTTATACAATGTGTATTGTAAGAGGAAAGATCAGAAGCAGGGAGAACAGTAAGTTAGTTTAGGTATTAAAAGAGTCAGTGCGTGGCAATGAGATTAAAGATACATAAATGCAAATAACATGCAGGAAAGACTAGGAGAACATGGTAACCAATTAGTCTTCAGAGTTAAACAAGAAGAACCAATGAGACAGTTTCAG
>NW_004955418.1:13886692-13927593 GCF_000276665.1 Chinchilla lanigera
CTGAGCTAAATCCCCAGCCTCAGGTAACCAAAATCTATGAATGGCCTCGGAAGTAATGCAAGTAATCAAACTGAGATATAACTAGAGAAATCAATACATTATTTTGTATTTTTCTTGAAATGTTCTATTTTCCCAATATATTTCCTGAACTTTTATACTACTGTGCAGCTAAGGAAATTTCCCTCTAACATAAAAAGAAAATGTGATTGAATTAAAAAAAACAATTATTCCAACATTAGAGAAAGAAGTAAGCAATTAAGTTTATCATTTTCATTCCAGTTCAGGGTAAGGGATATGACTCAAAGGACCTGCAGCAAAATGCAAAGTACTAGCCTCACATCAAGTGGATTTCTTATTCTCACTTCTAGTTGCTACCCTGAAGGAATCCGTGCTGAATATAGCAAGATCTGCAGATCTTCCAAGAGAAGCCAGAATTTTACATATATATATATATATATATATATATATATATGTTGTACCTAGACTTCTTTTTACACTGGTTCACCTGAAACCAGAAATTTGACATGAAATTTCATTTATTCATCAGGCTTTTCTTTCTCATCAAGAAATACATATTCCTTACATTCTTCATGAGACTTAAGAATAGTGAAATTTTGGGGCTGGGGATTTAGTTCAGTGGCACAGCCCCTGCCTGGCAAGGTCGTGAGTTCGATTCCTGGTACTGGGAAAAAACAAAAAAAAAAAAAAAAAAAAAAAAGAATAGTGAAATTTTAATCCAGAGAGATACAGAAGCTGGTAGAATAATTTAGGATGTCATTATGTAGATCTATAAAAGTACAGCAAAGCAGTTGGTTTCTGACATTGAAATATACACAACTGTTAGACTTTAGGTAGATGGAAAAAAAGGCGATGGTGTCCCAGCAAACATTTCTGTTTTGAATATAAGCTCTAGAACTAGTGTATTTTCAAGGAAGTGCAATTTTGTGGGAATGACTGAACATATGATGAACCCATATATTCCCATGTTTTATGTTGGTGTCAAATTCTGAAAACATGGTAGCACAGAAAACAGGTGAAAATCTCTGACCTCTTTAAAATGACCTTCTTGTCTAGTCTAATCATATCTATCATAGAAAGGGGAAGGATAAGAATCTTTCATCTTTTTGAGACTGATTGCTTAAGAATAAGTGATTAAGTTATTTCTCCCTCCCCAAAAGCAAACTCAAAATGTATATGTCTCTGCCTCACTGTCAGCTGATATAAAAATAAGCTTCTAAGTTTTCCAGAAATTTGATCAGTTCACCTTCCTGTCAATGATGACCGGTTTGGTCTAGTTGATTTGGAGAAAATATTGTGGACAGTGAAACAATTGTAAATATAATTAGAGCTATCACAGCTCTTTCATTAACTTTCAGTGTGACTTTAGGTTACTTATTTAAACTTCTTCTTAAATGTAAACACTGAAATACAAGCTGACATACTGAGCTAGGAGAGGAAACTAATATAAACTTTACCAAAGTGTTAGTAATAGAAAATCTTATACAAATGCTATCCAAATATATTCCAGTTTCTCACAGTGTCAGTATTAGCTTAGAAAGGGAAGAGATGACACTTGGTGGTAAATTGAAAAAGAAGGATAAACTACATACATAATTCCCTCTATTACATCATCTACATATGTGACACTTTTGATAGTGGCTAAAATAATACATACAAGTTGATGTGAACTAGCATGGCTGAACTATGAACTATTAGCTCCTATTCTATGTTAGGGAAAACTTCACTCCTGCCTGTGACACTAACACTCACTACATATGTAAAGCCAGATTGCTATCTTTTGTTTTCATTAATTTAGCTGACCTCATTATTCATCTAAGCCTTCTACAAATGACATTTTTCATTTAAGAGGCGCTTCTCAAAAAGATACAGAAGTCAGAACTCATAGGAAGAGAGGAAGTCAATCTGTCTTGGAAGCATGTATGTATGCAGCCCTGAATAATTCTAACTGAAAGTCAAAGGCTCATGAAAGAATTGGTTTGAAGAGTGACTTTCCTAGATGTTATCTTTGACATATACTCATGTACTTTCTCTCCATGGCTGTCCTTGCTGCCTCCTTCTAACCTGCTCAGGTGAATAGTAAGAAGTAGAGGAGCCAGCACATCACAGTTCAACAGAAATAACTTCCCCAAAGGGTTCCTAGTTGTGGGTAGATTCCACCTAGACAACGTGTTCACACAAGGTCCACGGCATTCTTGGAAGATCACCATACCTTCCTAGTCTAGAAATATTTGAAGACTTCATCAGCACCCCAAAAGTAAATCTTCTCCAAGTCATTTATTTTTAAACATACTTATAAAAGTAAATCTATTTCAGACACCGTCTGATTTCTGGAGTTGAGAAAATTGGAAGTTCTTAATGAAGTTCCACTGAAATATGAAAGCAAAAAAGTAATAAAATGTATTGGGTACTTTTAGATTCCTGATGTTATGCTATCTGCTAGTCACATTTAATACTAGTATGGATTCAATAACATGCCATAACGAGTTACCACAAATTTGAGTGACTATAAGAGTACTACACTCTCTCACAGTTCTGGAGGCCAGAGTTCCAATAGCAATGTACTAGCAGGGCTGTTTCCTTTGGTGTCTCGAGAAAGAATCTGTTTGACTCTCTCTGTCCTAGCTGCTTGGGATTACACAGCAGCTGTTAATTAATAGGTGTATCACTCCAACCCGGCATCTGTCTTCACCTGCTCTTCTCTGCTATTTTCTCTGTGTGTTGTTTTGTCTCTGTAGAGAAATTCCCAATGAACGTTGGGACTACTCTAGTCCAGGATATGATTATCTTAATGCTACGTGTAATTCAATCTGTGAAGAACTTATTTCCCAATAAGAGCACATCCTGAGATTCCAGGTGAATATGAATTTGGAGGAATGCTTTTCAAATCACCACTGGGAATATTTAAGGTCATTATACTTGAAGAAATTGAGGGTGACTGAGGATAAATAATTTTTGGAGTAACAGTTTTTGCTATACAATGTGCCACTCAAAACTAAGAGAGTTAAAGTAGAAAATAGTTCTTCATAATATTAAGATCACCTGGAAAATTTTTAAAGAGATTATGCAATTTTCTTAAAAGATAACCCAATAGAAGCATTATTTCTTATGTAGCTGGTCCACCAACATCTGCTAAAGTTCTGTGGACATACAAAATCAAGTTGTGATTGTATTTGTTTTGTTGACCATTTTAATACTTTTATTTGGAAGACAATTCTACTCAACTCATATATCTGAGTGATCCTTGGTGTTGCGATTCTATTCTGTGGAACATCAGATGGCTGAAACATGGAAAAGACATGTGCAGAAGAAAATAAATAAGGAAGGAATATTCCCTACATTTTGCCTTCTTGTGACTCCCAGCTGTGTGCATAGTAACTTGAAAACAAGTACATTCTATATTGCTGGTTTCCTTAAAGATACCATGGGAAATTGTTTGCACAGTGCCCAGGGCCTCATATTAAACCAGAAAGGATGGATGCAGAAAAACGTATTTGGTTATCATCATAGTGTTTGCATTGCTGAGGACTCAGACCAGGACTCTGCCATCTGTAGACTTATTTGAAGTACAAGTACTGCCATTGACCTATAATGATTTAACATTCCTCTTGGGAGTACAGAGAGTGTGACACATATGGGTTGAATTTGTGCAGATTTGTGCAAAGGAACTGGGATGAAATATGGAGCTTGCTATTTGAGCACCTTTAAGGTCAAGCACTGTGACTCTAGATGGCCTTATCAAATGAACAGATTTAAGAAGATAATAAATACTTTCTTGGCTCATAGCTTTATACTGTAAATCATTAGGTTTTGTGTAATCTCTCACGTTGATAGGATTTTTTTGAGTTATTTATGTATGTAAGTCAGTCTAAGTTGTACTGTTATATTTATTGGAGAGTTACATGTGTTGGCTTGTTATCATTTGTCATATCAACTACCTAATAGAGTCAACTATCTTCTGAATGACTTTATCTCATTTCAAACATTGCACACAATAAATTATAGTGCCCCAGCTCACTTTTATACCAGGTCTTAATAAAGAAAAGATTAGCTGCTCAAAGCCTGAATAAAACCTCAACCAAGTGCAGTTAGTTGCAAAAGCCTCCTTGAATAAAATAGGCTGAGTGAAACTTGCAACTTAAAAGAATAGGAATACCTACATCCCACCACAAACATACGGCTTAAACAAAAATTCCTAAGTCATCTATCTTTGAGAAAAAGTAGAATCTAGTCAAACAGTTTTAGCTCCTTTGTAGAATTCAAACTCAAGCTCACTGAAGCCCGTAGAGATATGGGGTTCTCTTTTATAAAAGACTCTACCCCACGCAATGTCATGTCACCAGGACAAGACCCATAATTTCCAGGGGAGCACTGGGATTGTTTTATACATCTCTCCAACTTTTCCAGAAAGTAAGACTCCTCAGAGAAATGATTGCTGGCTTGCCACTCTTGCAGCTCTGATGATTCCAGCAGCTCTTCCTTGGTCTGGTAGACAGCTAAACGTTACATCTACTCAGCACAGATTAAATGGACAAAAGTGAGATCTCTCAGCTTTCCCCCAAGGAGAGGAAGGATTGTTCCATGTGACCACTACTCTAACTTCTCTGAGGATGCCCGAAGACACAGTACCTGCCTCTGTAGTATTGAAGCTCTCAAGGGTCTGACATAGTCTAGACATTCAGAGGAGAAATGTGTCCTTGAGCTGGTAACTGCCAAACTCTTCTCTTAATGTGGCTCCACATAAAAAAACAGACAAAAACAGAACTCTTTGCCATGGGGACAGGAAGAGTTGGTATAGTTCTTACAGCTTCTGGAGGGCTGATTCATGGGAATATTCTGTATGAAGTCTGCCCTTGAGGAATGAGAGAGATGGTTGCTTTGTCTAATGAATTGACACCAACAGAGAGAATCAAGGACGCTAAACAACCAGACAAAGATGTTTTAGAAAAGGAAAATAAAAACTCTATTGAAGCAGAGTTATGATGTACTTGACATAGAATTTAAAATAATTATCACAAGGATCCTCATTGAAGCAAAGAGAATATTGCATGAACAAACTGAAAATTTTGACAACATAGAAAATATTAAAAATGCAAGACAATTTATGAACATGCAAACTTTTATAACTAAACTAAAAACCCACTAGAGAGATTCAGTAGCAGACTAGATTGATCAGAAGAAAACATTAGTGAGCTTGAAAACAGGTCACAAGAAATAATTGAGGCAGAGGCAAAAATAAAACAAGAACATAAGGAGTGAAGTAAGATTAAGAGAACTGCAGAATAGAATCAAGTGATCCAGTATACACAGTATAGAGGAAGACAAGAAAGCTTAGTCAAAGAAATAATGTTTAGAAAGATTCCAAACTTGGGAAAATAAATGAACATCTAGACTCAATATGAAAAAAGACATCAAATAAGTTACTCAAATTCACATATTATGATTAAATTCTCACATCATAATTGTAAAAATTTAGACAGAATGTTTAAAGCAACAAGAGAAAAGTGACTTCTCACATATAAAAGAATTTCCAGGACACTACCAGCAAATTTTTGAAACTTTTAGCCCGAAGAGAATGTAATAACAAATCCCTAACACTGAGGGGAAGGCGAATAAAAATACTGTATCTAGAAAAACAAAGCTAAAGGCCTCTCACTTCCTGATTCCAAAACAGATTGCAAAGCTACAAGAATCAAAATAGTATAGCAATGGCATAAATAGAGTTATATAAACCTATGAAATAAAAAGGAGAGCTCAGGAAACACCTATACATAAGCAATTGATTGATCTGAGAATGTAACATGAGGAAAGAGTAGTCTCTTCAATAAATATGATTTCTACACTCAAAAGAGTGTAGTAAGACCCTTATACCATTTATAATAATTAACCCTAAACAGGTTACATACTTAAACATAAGACCTAAAGGTATAAAAGTCCCAAAAGAATACATGGGGAAATTTTCATGATATTGGCTGTGGCAATGATGTCCTGTAAAATGATGCTAAAAGTCACAAGCAACACAAACAAAAATAAAATGGGATTAATTCAAATAAAAAGTTTTTCATTCCAGTGGAAATTATAAACAGAGTATAAATTGTTCTATGAAGTAGTAGAAAATTCCCACAAACCATTTATATGGCAAAGGGTTAATTTCTAAAATATATAGTAATAAACTACTATAACTCATAGTTTAAAAATAATAGTAATAACCTATTATAAAATGGCAAAAGACAGTCATTTCTGTGAAGAAGACAAATGATCAACACGTATATGAAAAATTGTTCAATGTCATTAATTATTGGCGAAATGTAAACTAACACACTAATACATCAATTCATACCTGTGAGGATGGCTTTTAATTAAAAAAAAAAAAACAAGTGTTAGTGGAGATGTAAAGAAATTGGAATATTTACATATTGTTGGTCAGATGTAAGATGGTCTTGCCACTCTAAAAAATGGAGATTCCTCAAAATACTAAAAATAGAACCACAATGTGATCCATGTTTCACTTCTGAATATTTATCTAGAATAACTGAAAGCAAGATCTCACAGATATATTAGCACTCCTATGTTTGGTGCATCAATTTCAGTTAAGAGTTAGAAATATCCTCAATGCCCATTGGTTGATATATAGATAAAGAAAATGGAGTATTTACATACAGTAGAATGTTATTCAAGCTTCAAAAGTAAGGAAATTCTGAAATAACAGATAACAATGCAGATAGCTTTGCATTGTAACAATGCAGATAGCTTTCAAGAACATTAGGGTAAGTAAAGTCAACTATAAAACTAACACAGCATTTTCCCACATGTCTAAGGTAACTAAAGCAATCAAATTCATAGAACTGAATAGTAGAATGATAATTAGTAGCGGCTGGAGAAAGGAAGAAATGGTGAATTACTAATCAATGGGCATAAAGATTCGATCAAACAAGATGAATAAGTTGTAAAGAGCTACAGTATACTGTTTCTGTAGTCAGTAATACTGCATTAGACTCAAAATGTTAAGAAGGTAGATCTTATGTTTTTACTATGATGAGATAAATATTTTTAAAATTTACACTTAGCAAAATACTAAGCTTTCATGAAATATTTCTTAGTCATAGACCAAAACAGTAGCTTGATATAGATGTATACTCAGTAAATTTTTATTAAAATGTATGAATTGATTATTTTAAATAATGGTGGTTACAAAACACAAAAGATACCAAAACCAGTGAGATGGGTCAAATTTAAGGTAAAAAATATTGCCTTTCAGTAAAGCTATTTAAAAATTAGTCTGTCAAATGCTTATTGGTTCACCCTTTGAAAACCTGTCTTTCCCTTTCATATGCTCTGCTACAGCCTTAGAGGTCCCCTCCAGCTCCCCAGTGCCTACGACACTGGCCAGGCATGCTGCAATCGTGTTTACTTCCAAAACACATTTTAGTGAAGTTTTTTATTCTCCAAATAGTTTCAGTTTTTAATGATTTAAGCACTTTTGCTTGAATTTTATTATTCTACTGAGCACGCACACACACACACACACGCACACACTTTAACAAGTATCTCCTATAAGCATAATAAAAATTTTAAATTAGAATGCAACTGGAGCAGAAGACTTGGGGAACCTCATTCCACAAGAGAGTTCTTTCATTCAAGCGTTATCCAGTGCACATGATCATTCCATGTTCCTATCATTATTCCTATCCCTCCTCCTCATCGTCCTTTTCTGCTTTTTCTGCAGTTCTCTACCGTTATGTCCACTGGTACGCAAGTATATTTCTGCCTTGTGCAGTACAGGACCATCAGTTCTCATCCCTAAGTAAAAACTCAACTAGAAAAGAGTGGCTGGCATTGAAACGCATCACCCTTCTCTGCTATTTTCAAGCTGCTTTTTCTGTAAGTGGACTGCTGAGAAGAGTTTTTCTATTATAAGTTTTACCTGAAAAAATAAAAAGGAACACTGGCACACAGGCATCCATTCATCATTTTTTGTACCAAATGTTACATAATAACAGCTTTTAAACTTCATAAACCTCCATTTGTCATTTTTCCTCTGAGTTTCTTTATCCATAAAAACTTTTCATTAATAACGCTCACAGCCCATCCTTTCTGCAGAGTAATTTAATGTTTATGGCATTACTAGAAAGAAAGGGTCTGCCCTGAATAAAACTGAGTGATATATCAGTATTTTTCATTCAGTATAGACATTTTTACAAGTATTATATTTTTACATTGTAATTTTAGTATAACCAGTATTCACTGTAAAAAGAAAATGAAAATATAAACAAGCAAAAAAAATTACTGATATTCTTAACCACAAGAAAAATAATCATTACATTTCCTATATCTCCTTTGATGTACATATCTTATATATCTGAAGTCATACCTCTAGCATCTTTTATTAATTTTTTACTGAATATCTGCTTACTCAATAAACAGGTATTCAATAACTATCAAGTTTTAGGTCTTATGAAGGATGCTTAGCATAAACAAGAATATTATTCTGCTTTATTAGCCCTTTCTGATAGGAGAAAAAGCAAAAGAGAAGGATATGTAACGTAGAAAAATTTAATGTAATGTGAAAAATTTATAAAGAAAATTATTGACGTATAGAACATAGCGTACTACATGGACTTAGTACATGAAATTTATAATCTTCATGAGACAGCATCCTTTCAGCTGAGAATTCAGGATAGAAAGAAACTAGCCATAGAAATTCTGCTACCTAGATCACTCCCAGATGACAAACCAACACATTCAGAGCTTCTGTGACAGTTAATGTGGTACATCAACTTGAGTAACCTCTAGTCACTTGTTCAAACACAAATCTGAGAGTTACTGTGAAAGTATTTTATAGATATGATTAATTTTCAGAATTAGTTAACTATAGTAAATAATATTACCCTATGCTGTGTTGGTAACCCAGATGCAGTCAAATAATTCAATCATTTCAAAGGTCTTAACAGCAGACACAAACTTTTCCAAAAGAAGAATTTCCTCCTACAACCTGCAGCTTCTGCTGTAGCAGAGCTCCAGCCTACCCTTCCTCACAACCTACAGCAAAACGTTCGAACTTGCCTAAGCAGCCTCAGAATTACAGCAGCTAATTCCACATAATAAGTCTGTTAACAAAGATTGCCCCTTTGGCTCTGTATCCCACAGTAAATGCTGACTGATGCAGTCCCTGAGAAACAGAATAATTTAAATAGGAATAACAAGGAGAACACAAGAACGCATGCAGAGTATTTATGTGCCTTGTGTGCTATTCCAAGCACTCGTATATACTGTTATCATTTCCACCTTATTGATGAGGAAAACAAGATATCAAGATGCAGTCAAGGGACCCCCACGCCCACACACTTTGGAACTATAGCTCAAATCCAAACATTCTGTGAATAGTTGTAGAGCTGAAAAGGAACAGCATGTTAGAGCCCAGTGAAAAAGAGACATGTGGAAAAAAAAAATAACTTGAAAGTTACCCAGAGACCAAATCATGTAACACCTAGTATGCAATAGGAAATAGGTTGAATGTTATCAGGTATGTAAAAAGGAGCAATGACATTCATCAAAAGGGACAACTTACATCAGGATATTAGTTGTAAGGAGGTCACATTGATTGCTGAAGGGAAGAATAGAGAACGCAAGCGTGTAGAGGAGATAGTCCGAAGGTTGTTGCTCCAGTCCAAGAGGAAGATTGTGGCTGCTACACTGACCACAGTAAATGTGAAGAAAAATTTGTAAATGTAAGATTTTCCTATGGGATGGGGTTGACGGGACGTAGATGTGATAGGCAAAGAGAAGACAGATTGAAGATGTCTCCCTGAAAGACTGACCAGGATGTTGGTAGACGTGAGATGGAAAATACGTTTAGCTTTGAACACATTAAATTTGAGAATTTTCTAAGATACACAAGTTAAAATAGCTAAGTGTGCAGCTCAGAGGTGTGGACTGCAAATAAGTATTTGGAACTTATAGTCACGTGGCTGTTATCTAAGTCCATGTAAATAAATGACATCTTTGAAAAGTCAAGTGCAAAAGCGAAGAAAATGGAGATGATATCTGAGTCAGAAGAGACTCAACATTTCAGAGGTAAGTCAGAGAGAGAAGTCTCAAAAACACACTCACAAGGGGTTGCCAGTGATGGAAGGAAACCTGCAGACTTTAATATTGTGTGAGGAAAACATTTCAAGAGGTACAAGAGGCAGTTGTGTGAAATGCACTGAAGAGTTACAGACGGAGAAAATCATGCAAGTGATGTGGAGAACTTAGCAAACAGCTCTGACAATCTCAGCAAGGGTGGAACAGTGAGGTGATAAACGGAAGGAGCGAGATTTTAGGGAGCTAAAATGTGAGTAGAAAATGAGAAGGAGAGCTCAGAAAACACCACCTATGCATTTGTGAAGTGGTGATAAAGAAGCAGAGAAAGGGGCGCAATCAAGGGACCCCCGAGAGGGGAGGATGTTTGAAGCAAGTGGAGGTAAAATGGCATTACAATCAAATAACAACGTGATGAAAATTAAGGGCAAAAGCAAATGTCCAATCAGCTTTGAAAAACAGAACAAATGTGGAAACATTAACCATTGGAAAAAGGAAAGACTTCATCTCCTAGTTTAATAAGAAGAAATAAAAAAGAAGAGGCAGAAACCATATGAGTTACAAAATGAGGAATTTTATATCTAATTACTTCTTTCTCTAATTGGGAATACAGCAAGATCATCTGGAGCTAGAGTGAGAAAGGACTGTGGTACATTTGAGGAGCGAGAACGTGTGAAATGTTTAATCTCAGAGTTTGGGAAAGCAAGCCCATTGGAAAAATCACAAGCACGATGCTGCATTCCTCTGGGTTTTGTGATCCAGATTTTCTAGCAGTTGGAAAAGGGCTACAAAGACAGACAAACAAGGTTTTTATTCTCCCTCTAAACACCCCACAGAAATGAACAAAGCAACTAGGATAGTAAAACAAAAAATATTAAAAATATCCAACATAACCAGGACAAAAATAGATATGACCCTAAATGTCCAAAAATGAATGAATACACAAAAACCTCTAGGAGCAATAGGGTCAGGTGGTAAAGTCAAATGTGTCAGGGAAAAGTAGAAGGAAGGCAATGCAAAGTAAATGAACTTCAAGGCAGGTCAAGCTTCTGATGAAACAAGAATTCTGTAAGGAGCGTATTTAACAGAAGAGTACACAAGAGAGTCTGCTCATGCTGGGCTAGCAGATGCAGAGGTGCCAGTAAGAGGCAGGCGGCTATTAGAGGGTATTAGTGCATCGTGTCACATTTTCACACCTGTGGCTCTATGCTCACAATTACCATTTTCAGTGTTTCCATGCAATATAAATATATCATGAATTTTTGAGCTGAGCTATATATTTTTAAAACTTAATTCATACATTAAAAATAAAACGTGGGTGCAATGTAATGTTTCCCCACATGTATGCAGGACATAATGTTGATATCAACTTAAATATATTTATGTCATATACAGCACATTTATCTATCATCTGTCATTTATATATAGTGAAAACAAAGAAAGTAATTTCTTCCAGCTTTCTGAAGTGCACAGTACAGTACTGTTCTGTAGGACCTACAGCACACCAGAACCTCATGCTGTTACCCAGAATCTAACTGTTGATCTATGGATCAGCATCCACCCATCACTCCCTCTTCCTTACTCTGCCTGTCCTCTGCCAACCGCCATGCTACATCTTCTTTCAGATCAACATTTTTAGACTCATCCTGAGTCACACCATATGATACTTTTTTTTTGCTGTGACAGGCTTGTTTCATTTAGTATGATGTCCTCCATTTCCATTGATGTTGCCCCAAAAGACAGAATGTCAAGCTGATTTAAGTTTGACCAACATTCCATTGTGTAAATGTGCCATGTGTTCCTTATCCACCCATCAGTTTGTGGACACTGTGGTTGTTTGCATTTCTAGGATATTGTGAACAGTGCTGCAATAAACATGGTGATGCAGGTGTCTCCTTGACACACTGATTGTATTTTCTTTGGATGTATACTAAGTGAGATTACTGGGTCATACAGTAGTTTTCATTTTAACTTTTTGAGGAAACTATATGGTGCTTCCCATAACAGTTGTACTACTTTACATTTCCACTAACATTGCACAAATGTCCACATTTCTCTACATCCTCACCAGCACTTGTGATCTTTGATAATACCCACTCCTCCTGGTTGAGATGATATCTCTCTGTGGTTTTGATTCACATTTCCCTGATGATGAGTATATTGAGCTTCTCTCATATCTGCATTTTTGACCAACATTGAGAAGTGTCGATTTAAATCTATTGCTCATTCTAAAATCAGGTTATTTTCAATGGTATTGAGTTCTGGATTTGTTAGTATCTTCTGGATTTCAACCTTTTGCCAGATGCTTAGTTTGCAAATATTTTCTCCCTCTGCAATCTGATGTGTTTGCTTTCCTGTGCAGTAGCATTGTGGTTTGCTGTTACCCCATCTGCCTATATTTGTTTGTTTGCTATGTTTTAGAGGGTTTTCTCAAAAACTGCTTCCCATTCTAATTTCTTCTGTTTCTACTAGTAGTTTAATACTTTTGGTCTTACATTTTACTTTTGTACAGGATGAAAGATAAGAGTCTATTTCTAGCTTCTACATGTTATTAAATTTGCTTAGCACCCTTTATTGCAAAGACTGTCCTTTCTCCAATGCATGTTGAAAAATGTTACCTGTAACTGCATGAATTTACCTTTAGCCTCGATTCTTTTCCATTGGTCTATGTACAGCATCTGCTTTTATGCCAATATCATGATGTGTTGATTATTATAGTTTTATACTACATTTTAAAGTCAGTACAGTGCTTCCTGGTTTGTTCTTTTTGCTCAAGATTGCTTTAGATGTTTGGCCTTTCTTTTTTAACAGTTCCATATAAATTTTACAATTTTTTAAAAGTTCAATAAGAATGTCATTGATATTTTGATAAGAGTTCTATTCAATCTATATATTGCTTTGGATAGTATAGACTTTTAAGCAATATATAGCCTTCCAATCCATGAACGCAGAATGTCTTTCCATTTTATTAATGTCTCTCCAATCTATTTTATCAATCTTTTATAATTCTCACTGCAAAAGTCTTTCATCACTTTGGTCAAATATATTACTAGATATTTTATTTTGTTTATTTATTTAGCTATTGTATATCAGATTGATTTCTTGATTTTTATTTCAGAAAATTTACTATTAGCATGTAGTGATCCTAGTAATTTTTGTATGTTGATTTTGTACTGTGCAAATTTGACGAATTTATTTATTAGTTCTAATAAATTTTTTGGTGGAAAATATATTTTTTTTCCTGTCATCTACAAACAGTAACAACTTGATTTCTTTTTTTTGTTTTGTATTTTTTCCTGTACCAGGAACCAAACTCATGACCTTGCACTTGCCAGGCAGGCACTGTACCGCTGAGCTAAATCCCCAGCCCTAACAACTTGAATTCTTTCCCAGTTTGTATACACATCATTTCTTTGTCATGTTTAACTAGAATTTCTAGAAATGTATTGAATAAAAAGGATGAAAGTGGACATCTTTGTCTTGTTCCAGATATTAGAGAGAAATCAGTCAGCTTTTCTTCATTCAATATAGTTTGATATTAGTTTATTAAGTAGCATTTATTATTTTGAGTTGTTATTATGAATTCTTTGATTCCCCTATCTTTGAAAAAGCTGTCCTTATGGGGCAGGAAACTTCATAAAAGTGAGTGAAAATAAGTACATAAAACCATCTAAAGCCAATCACTTACAGATGTATTTTATCATTTTCTGAAAAGAAATTACTGAAAGAGAAATTTTCTAATCAACGTGCATGCATTTATGTAAGGGTTTTTAAATATTTCTAAATTGCTTCTAAAAATGAGCAGTCAAGTTCAGAGTATGAAAATGAGAAGTATTAGACACACTAACTAAATAGGTTTATTTGTGCTTTTTATACTCTATCATTACTTAATTTTGATTTTTTTACTTTTAATATTCATGTATTTCAGAGAACTGAATTTTTAATAGTTTCAAGTGATCTGATATTGTTGACCTATATTTTTATCTCCACTTGCCATTGTGATTTTTACTTTCTTCATTTTTAATATTGTACAGGTATGTTTTCTATTTTAATTGGTTTTGGCAGGTAGTGATTTATCTACTTTGGTTTCTTGTCCTGTAAAACACTATTTCTCTGTGTTTATAGATGTTATAGTTTTATTTTTCACTTCACTGATTTTTATTATTTTGTTTATGTCCTTTCTTCCTTTTTCATTAGGTTTGTTTTTATTAATATAGAATTTTCATAAGTATTTTCCCTAAGTAATATATGATTGTAGTTTGGATTTCTCTTTTCTGACAAGTTAAATTTAAAAAGAGAAAGGAGTATTGCTCTTATCCATTTCTTCTATTTTATTTTCAGATCATTTTACTCAAAGAATTTCTATGTTGGAAATTCCATGTTTCTATTTTAAGGGTTTTCAGTATACTCCAATTAATGATCAGTTTTATAAATGTTCCATATAAATTATATAAACACTATTTTGAGAGTACACATTTTTATATTCTTATTAAATTGATTACATTATTTAATTACATTATTAAATTCCTTTATTTCTACATTTTATTCTTGACCATTTGATTTGTCAGAAGTGGAAAGAAGTTATATTAAAATTCCAAATTATATTGAGCTTTTCCTAATTCTTATTTTATTATGATGATTGTTTTATACATTTAATGTATTGATTCTATCTAAAGTCATATATTGGTATATTTAAAAGAGATTATATCAGTTGTCAGCGTATTTAATTAATGGAGCAGTCTTCACCTCTATCCTACTGTGTCTGTTATTAATTTTGCCAACAATGTGTCTTTGTTTGTGTCTGATAGATCTTCATTCATTTTTAACCTTGCTTAATTCATTTAGTTTTAATGGTGTCTCTTACAATAGAAAAAGAATGAATCTGGATATCTTAACTGACTCCTAATAGCCTTAATCTATTTATGTCTGCTAAGAAAGAATCATTGTTTTACGCTACCTGTTTCTTATTTAGTTTTTCATCCTTTTTCCATTGTTAATTTCCTTGCACGATGCTCCTTCATTGACTTGAAACATATGATTCCTGTTATAATTCTGAAAGTTTACATATTTTCATATTTCATTATCTATATTGTTCATATGTAGTGATGATCATGTTCATAAATATTTATTGAGACAAGATGAATTGATTAAATGATGATTATAAGAAGCTGAATAATAAAATAAGAAAAAATAGAAGTGGTTAAGTTCAGTTTTGCTTTTTTAATGCTTAAGTTTCAGTTTAACTTTTTAATAATAAAAAGTTATGCATTAAAATAATGATTATAATTTTACCTTACTAAATACAGAATTATAAAACTAATATTAGGACCTTGGTAGGATGAGGCAAGAGGATTGCAAATTTGAGTACAAGCTGGGTGACTTAGTGACTTAGTAAAACAAAACAACTTTAAAAGTGTTGGGAATATAACTCACTGTGAAAGCCCTGGGTTGGTTCAACAAATATGTGTGTGTATATATATATATATATATATATATGTGTGTGTGTGTGTGTGTGTGTAAAATATATATATATTAGTTATAAGAACACATTATATGAGGAAAGTTGTTTATAATTTATGGTTTATTAAAAATCAAAATATGATACATTTCTGAAAAAACACACACATATCTACATATTTCCATAGTGTTCATTTCTGAATAATTGTCAGTGTAAATTTTTATTTTCTTAGTGTTTGTCAACTTTTGAGATTTTTTTTGTACCAGTAATGTACAGTAGTACATTTTAAAAACAAAATATCAATTGAATGCTACTTTGGAGGAAGGAAGGAAGGGACTTCCAGAGAATACTGTAAACTGTTAACGGTTTTTAGTTAAAAGGAGATAATAAGACAATGAGATTATTTTATACCTTTATTTATCATTACATCTGTCCTGTGGTTTCACAATTCGCTTAGTTCCACATGTATTTCTTACTCTTCAAAACCACATGACTGGTACACAGTTAATATGTTTATCTCTATGCCTATTTAACAACCAGGCTTCCGAGATGTACTATGCTGTGCTCTGCCTACTGTCCCTCAGCAGGTAAATCATGAAATGTGCCACCTCCAAACTCAGAGTTCTTCGGGGAACAAATCTTCACACAGTGTTTGAAAAGGAAGATAGCACAAACTGATTCCTATTACTATGCTTATATGGTAAAAATTGCAAAGGCTTTTCAATTCAAGTAATTACAGCTGCACCAAGTAGATCCCCATACCCAGAAGGGAAAACAATGTATTTATAAGATAGATATAGGGCTGGGGATATAGTTCAGTGGCACAGCACCTGCCTGGCAAGTGCTGTCCTGAGTTTGATTCCCAATATCCCCCAAAAAAGGTAGATATAGATATAGATATAGAGATAGAGATAGAGATAGAGATAGATAGATAGATAGATAGATGATAGATAGATAGATAGATAGATAGATAGATAGATAGATATTATGACTTGCAAAGATTGGAAGACAGGAAAAGGAAAAAAGAGAACACAATGGTCCAGCCCTGAATGCACTCATGTATGTTCCTTTACTTAATGACCAAATTTTCCTAATTGAATACCTGCTTTCAAGTTTGTATCAGATACAGTTTTCCTTGTGATAAATCTAAAGCTTGGGAGTAAGTGGACCATACCAAGTGGCAGGATCAAGTCTGTCATGGAGCAGAAGCCAAGGCCTATGTTCTTCACAACTTCGTGGTCATATGACCAGTTATCAATCAGTGTGGGCCACAAGGGCCCCTGAAATAGTAAGTTACAAGTACTGAATGGGTAACTCAATACTCCAGGCACTACCTAACGTAGATGCAATATCAATAAAGTTTTTCATTCACTTGAATTCCCTTGAGTAGATAAACTAAGCTTGGGATAAATTTGGTGAGTAGAATGCAAAATTTTGGAATACAAGTGACATCCTTTGCTATTTATATTTTTATGAGTGTCTTCATGATGATCAAAAACCATTTTGTTGATGACTAACAGTGAGCTACAGAGATTAGATGAAGGGACCTAGTCAGCACATTGCTTTTGATTGAATTATATAGCAGTTTTATGTAAAACTACTTTCACACATCTAAATTATCTAAAGAATTGTATGTTTGTCCCTCTCTGCCTCTGCGCATTTATGAGTATCTAAACAGCCACTATATTATCCTATTGCCATAAAGATAGTCACAGATCATATCCTTTATACAATGAGTGTGTGATAGCTGTAAGTTCTAACAGTTCTAAAGATCTATAAATCTGATATAAAACAAGGTCTCTTCTCCACAACTTCTTATATTTTGTGTTCTGAAAGGTTTATCTCTCACTCACCTGAAATATCATCTGGGTAAGTATCAGTGTATTGCAAAAACACAGCTACTGTACGACACTCATTCATAGAATGCCGCCCTTTGTGCAGGCATTTGATAGAACAGCTACACCCACCTTCATGAGCTTTGTTCTCATGATATTCTCGTTAATGTCAGCCTAACTGATTTCTCCCACATTGGAAAGGAATCTCCTCATCCTAACAAATAAAAAAAAAAAAATGATGGTAAAACCAGCTACTGCAGTCTGACAGTTTAGTCAAAATTTCAGTCCTCTGTCTTTTGTTACCCTCTAAGCAGAAGTTTGTTTACCACAGCTTTCAAAATGTGTCACCGCCTCAGCTCTCACTTGGGAGGACACACACGAAGCCTGGAGACTTTCTTCCTGGGGAAATCTAGCAGAGAAAGGCTGATCAAGTCAAGGACATGCCCATAGTAAGGGACAAAATCATGCCTTCCCACCAGCTCTCTTCACGCATGTTCATGTCTCCAGAGACTGTTAATCAGAACCCTGCTTCTAGAAATGTCTGTGCTTCTGGGAACACTACAATGAAGTCATTTTTCACTGTTTCCATTTTCTTCTCATCCATTGCCTGAATATCTATTCTAACCCACGGGACTGCCTTTGTCGAAGGGATAAGCAATACTTCCATTTAGAAAGAGAATATGAGATGTCTTTAAATAAACTAATTAATTAAAGAAAGCTGTTTGCATCTTTCAAAAAAAATTATGACCCCAGTATCATTGGATCACACATATGCATTCCCATGGTGGAAAGAAAATATGAATTAATCTTCTTAGATGCAGCAGTTTCTTCTTAGATGCAGGAGTAAATAAGCATGCTGACCTGTGCTTTTACATGGTTAATTCTGTGTTCTCCCAAATTTCTAGGATGGACATGCTTTCTGCACTACTTTGTTAATAGACCTAAAGAAAATGTCTGGTGAGCAAAAAGACCTGCTACGTGATTGACCAATCAAGGAAAATACACCATGCTCGTTTCAAAGATTCATCTCTAGGAAAGCTTTGCCTGTTTAGAAACAGATGCCACTTAAGAAACCTATAATGATAGGTGGGACCGGCAGATTACTTTTGACAGTTAAGCACTAATGCACCCAGCCTCCAACACGACTCTTTCAAATCAACCCTTTTGAGACTTCCCAGAGCTGCTTGGAGGGTAGAAATAGATTTAATCACATCATATTTTACTGCTTGACCCACTGAGAAATAATGCACACTATAAAACCCCGTTCTGCTTCAACTCAGTCCTAAAGTGCTGAAATATATCACTTTGTACAAATTATTCAAAATCTTTGTTCCTAATATGTAAAGCTGATGTCTTCAGTGTTTGCTTCTATTTGTCTTCAAGTTGTCAAAACCTTTAAGGTAATAGACAACATCTGTCCATGATGTTTAAGTTTATTCCTATTCCTCAGTATTTAATTGAATGAAAAAGGGCTTTTATCATTCTTATCCCTAAAGATTTCTCATTTCTGTGTTTTCTTCCCAATATATTTTATTATAGTTGGGTTTCTACAACTTTCTTGAATACACCTTATTTGGGCTGCATGAGGATTAACTAGAGCACCAAAATTAAATCGCTGGACAAGGAGAACACAGCTTAATTTCAATCTACTGCATTTTATGTTTTCATATACTGCATTAGTGTTATTACTGTCAGCTCACAATTATCCCCAATAATGGAGGATACAAAATGCACAGAAATGGAAATCCCCATCTAAATCCCAAAACTTATCTTACTCAACACATTTAATGTTCTTCTAATCTAACGGAGAGTCTGATAATTAGCAAAACTGGCTGGCTGGAGTTTTCACTTCATCTCACTTTGGCCAGAAAACCAGCTCAGTGGCCAAGGTTCAAGCAGCAGTTTCCAGTGAAGTGTGGTGTCAAAGTAAACTGAGCACAGGACAACATGTCAGGAATTCTGAGAACAGTAAGACTGAACATAACTGGCAAAATAAGGGAATAGGTGCTACTCCAAAGCTGGCTTCAGTCAGTCAATGGGCCATGTTTTATCAGCTCTAGATAACCTATGATGTTAATGAAAGCTCACAATCTCAGCTCCTGGCGAAGGGTAAAGTTTGACTATTATTGAAGAGGTGAGCAAGGATAGGGACGGGATGAGTAAACTGTTATAAAATCACAAAAGCTATAGTCAAAGATTAGACCAGCAAAACTGCTTAAATTCTAGATTAGAAAAACAAGCAGGAGGGCTGGACTCAGGTAATCTTGTAAAAATGCCATGGAATCTCTGCTACCTTTTTCAATTTGACTTTTAAAATCTTTATCAACACATGTTTAGAGGACAGAATGATTGCATTCATCGTGAGGACTGAAGATGTGTTGTGTACATCCCTCGTCAATTCTTTTTACTTCTCCTTCACGTGCCTAAAGAGCAGATGTAAGTTGGGGTGGGTCCATCTACTCTTCTATCGGGGTCCTTGCTAATTTCACTGAAGCTCTTTTTATGGGTGAGAAGCAAAGTGAGAATGTTCTAGTGCTGAACTCTTACAATCCCAGACTCTCCTTGTGCAAGATATATGTAAGCCCCTATATGGGCTGACACAGTGAGGGCTGAGGGCTGGTGTCTCTGTGTATCTGCTCCTCTTCTTTCTGTAAACTGGCATATTACATTTGTTTTGGCTTGAGATACACACATATATAATTTTCAGATCCCTTCTTTCTCCTTTTCTATCCTCTCTCTTCCTCCCCTGACCCCCTTCTCTTATTCCAAAACATCTTGCCTTATTTTAAGCTTTAATTTATTTATAACTGAGTTTCTCATTGGAGAGAAATCATGCACTATTTAACTTTGTATGTCTGACTTAACACTGCAGTTTCAAGATCCATCCATTTTCTGACAAAGAACTCAAATTCATCCTTCTTTGTGGCTTAATAGGGACACCCACTATATTTTTAATTAAGTCTACTATAATGAACGACTATCTCATCTTGAGATCAGTCCTCTAATTGCATCTGCAAGGGTCCTTTTATAAATAAGATCAAATTCATAGTATTGGAAATTAAGACTTGAAAATATTTTGAGGGATACACAATTCAATCCACTGAACATGTCAAAAGAAATATTTAAAATGTAAATTTTAAAAATTCTATATGTGGATAAAAATGTGTCAGATAATAAAAGATTGAGAGCAATGAAATCAAAAGATTTGATCTAGCAAATGAGCAATAAATTATTTGAGCCAAAGAAAATAGAAAGTATATATTAATAGTAGATCACTTGGGATATTTAGGTAGCTAATGATATTTTAATTTTTCCTCCAATTAGGGCTGTAATTAAGAGCAATACCAATAAATAGAGAGGCTGGCTAAAATCCATATTGAATACACAAGAAAGAGTAAATAAATAAAATTAACTATGAAACTTACACTGAGATTTTGTAAGTCCATTGGTGAGGCTTGTATTAGCAGCCTGCAATTTGATTTGTTGTTAGTTTTTCAGAGCACACATAGGAGACCTCGACCAAAGAAGATGGATGAGATGTTAAATGCGTGGCTCTGGGCAGAAGGAGAAACAGGAGATAAAATGTAAAGGACAATTTTGATAATCAGGATGAAGTTCTAAAACACACAGGGAGAAAAATATAATCCTGGGTACTTAAAACCTAAGTAAATGCCATGTACTCAGTAGCATTTCAAGGATCACACAAAGTAAATTCCACATCATGAGACTTTTATTTATTTTAGGGAGTTTAAAGATATTCACAATG
Organism: Chinchilla lanigera; assembly: GCF_000276665.1. NCBI lineage: Eukaryota > Metazoa > Chordata > Mammalia > Rodentia > Chinchillidae > Chinchilla > Chinchilla lanigera. The sequence goes on from NW_004955418.1 coordinate 13,907,850, forward strand.
TGATAAATATTACCCTAGCTCTGGAGAGGCAAAACGTCAAGATGGGTTGTGCTCAGAATAGGGGAAAGCCTGTACGTAGTTTTGAATACAGATATATTTAGATCTATTCATTAACTTTGAATAATAATACTCAACCAGAGCAACTGGACAGCTTCCAACAGTTGCAGTGAGAAACATAACAACCAAAACACCATGTATTTTACAGAACGTTTTTGCTGGAAGGAATATTTTTTTCTTCCTGCAGATACATCTTAAATCACATTTTTTCAATGTGAAACAACTATTTTTTCTATCAAAGGAAAAATTTGGACTTTTTTCTAAAGAACTGAGGTTTAAATGCGGGGCCTTCCTACTAAGCTATATCCCCAGAACTTTTTTTAAAATTTTTTAAATTTTGAGACAAGCCGGCACCCAGAAAGCCGTGCGGCGGGAAGCTCCAGCCTTTGGGCAGAATGCCAGCTGCACAGATGTCCAGGAGGTGGGCAGCCGATGTCCCGGAAGCTGTGCGGCGGTGGGCTCTGGTGCACACCGGCCCTCACACCAGCCTCCACTGAGCGGTCGAGAACTATCAAGGCACAGAGAAGCAATGACACAAGCGGCCCACCACATGCCGGCCATGGAGGCCCACTCAGAAACATGCGTGAATCATCCCGACGTGGAGAAACCCCTGGGAACACATGCCACACAACTGGTCGCTCTTGCCCCTGCCATTGAGAACCAGAAAGGTCCAGAGTCAGCAAAGGAGCCGCTGCTGAACAAGGACTCGGAGAACACAAGAATACAGACTATGCCCGAAGACTCAGAGATGTAGTTGACCGCGGTCACGAGAGCCATCTGGAAGCTGGAAACCAGGAGGACCTTGTGCAATAACTGGGGAGACACCCTGGAAGCCATTCTTCCCCTGACAGTACAGGCTGACGTGGAGGAGCACATGGAGCTCCGGAGAGGTCTGCACCAAGATTCCTGCTGCCTGTGCTGACGGCTGGGGAGAGGACACTAAGTGGTTACAGGGTTCCAATGTGCTGGGAGGCTGGAGAGAAAAAGCTACAAAAAATGGCTTTCTCCCAGATGGCTCACTTGAGATGTTAGTAAGAATTGCCTCCTCAGTATTCAGTAGCCATGAGAGGAGGAGGGCAAGGAGAGAAAACAAAGAGACAGAGAAAAAGCTGTTTTTGCTGCAGCACTAAGTTCTCTTAGTTCACTAAGTTCTCTTGCAGACCCTAAGTCTGATTCTCAGGGCCCCAAGAAGAACTCAATGACTACATTCATCTGCTACTACTGATAAAAGCCAGGCCATCTCAAGGGGAACTGCCCTAAGAAGCACCCTGGGCCATGCCCTGAATGCAGAGGTGACCACTGGAGATCGATCTGCCCTCTGAAACGGAGGCCTCAGAGCTCAGACCCATCCTACCAGTTAGTCCAACAGGAATGAGGGGCCCGGGGCACACTCTGCCTTCTCCCTTGGCCAGACTGTCATCTCCATGGAGGAGCCCCAGGTAATCATGACCATAGAGGAAAAAGAAAACAGCCTGTTGCTAGACACAGGTACAAGTCTCTCGGTCCTTCTCTTCAATCCTGGCCTTCCTTCCAGCAGTCACACCTCAGTGAAAGGAGTCACTGGTGAAGAGGTAATATGCTATTTTTCACAACCCTTAGGCTGTAACTTCTTGTTAGATCTTTCTAACTACTTGTTAGATCTGTGTATGTCTATCTTCCTGAGAAACCACTTTGAAGATATCACCATATATTACAGCAGCCATTGATATTTTCCTACTAATCTGTCCATAACTCTGTAATGTTTGTATTGTTCCTATGCTATTTCATAAGTGGATGTATGTTTATTACTGTGTTTCCTACAACAACCATTGAGAATAATCAATAAATATTCAATTGGTCACTCATGTATAGCTCCATTTATTTTCTTTAGAAACCACTTTGAAGATACCAAAGTATAGTATAACAATCATTGATAATAACCTACCACTTTTGTCTGTAGCTCACTATTATTTATTTATTTGTTTTCCTGAGAAACTATTTTGTAGATAACAATACGTAAAACAACAACCATTGATAATTTCCTACCACTTTGTCTGTAATTCAGTAAGCCCCCCATTACTGCTATCCTTCTTTTACTCTTTAAAGTAAATAAATAAATAAATAATTTTGAGACAGTGTCTCATTAAGTCACCCAGTTACCTGCGTTTGAACCTATGATTCTCCTGCCTCAGCTTCCCAGAGTGCTGGGACTACAGGTGTGCACCAGTACATCTGGCTGACCTCTTTTTAACAAGATAAATATTCCCCTAGGAATAAGTTCACTTATGTAGTATATTATGATCTAATTTAGATTTTAAGGGTGATTTTTCAGATGAAAATGCCAGATTTTTGACAAATTTTATCTGATGAAAAATAAAAATCTATATAACAGCAAAAAAATGCTTATGGTTAGCACAAAGGAACAAATAAACATACTTCAAAAATTTGTGTAGTATTAAATACAAAATGGGAGTAATAATCAAATAAATATAATTTTAATTTAGTCTTTTAGACAGAACATTGTATATTGTGTTGAGACATTAAACTATGAAAAGTTAAAAGTTGAAGGAAAATTTTCACTGAAGAATTTCATTTGTATATAATTGTAGCAGTCGAGGGGATAGCTCAGTCCCTCAGTGCCTGCCTGGCAAGCACAAGATTCTGAGTTCTATTCTCAGTACAAAAAAAAAAAAAAAAAAAAGACTGTATATAATTGTAGCAAGTGAGACATTTGCTTTCAAAATGTATAAAAAGTACATATTTTCAAAAGTTTTTTTAATGTCAATTTCTTTCAGTCTATTATTTATAAATAATTTATCAGTAGGCTCTTCTGGACTATCAGGGAAAGAAAAAAATAGTATATATCAGTAATCATTAAGTTCATTTTCTTGAATTTCAGGACCGCTGCACCTTTTAAGCATTTTATCAATGTATAAATTTTCTATGCATGTTCCAGTTCTCCACTGACATTTAAGAGCACACAACCAACAAATTGCTCAGGGATCCTGATTGTAATAAATACAGAATCTAAGCTAAGAGCCTCTGGCCTTGAAATGTGCTGTTGTTTTATATTCTGCAAATTGGAGAGGAAGCAAAGAATCAGCCAGAATGAAGGTACGAAGAAGTTTCTTTGCTTCCTGATTTCTTTATTTCTCCTCTAGTGCTTAGAATATTCTCTAGCATATAATAATTTCTGGAGGAATGCATTATTTCATGAGATTTTAGTTGTATTCAAGGTTGCTGAAGCAGCTCTATTCAAAAGAAATAAATGTAAGATTTGGATCTAGACTACAAGATTTTCTTAAACTTCACTATGGCCTTGGATAAATTATCTAAATTCCCTGAGCTTCAATTTGCTTTACTGTAGAAGTAAAATAATGAAATCTGTCCCCTGCTACTGCAAGAATTAATAAAAAGTTCTGGTGGGTTATGCACAGTAGGGTGAATCTAGTTAAGGAAAGTAATGTGTATTTCAAAAGGCTTTAAAGCTTTAAAGGTTTTCATCATAAAGCAATAATAAATAAGTAAATATATTTACCATTATTTAAAGATAATCCATGTACTATACCATCACAGTACCATATTTTATGTTTTTATGTAGCCATTAAAAATGACCTATAATTTAAAAACATTTAAGAAAACGTTTATGAAAGACAGTTTCATATAGGTAAGAATCCTGTTTATTACATGTCAGTGCCTTATAACTGTTATAAGTGGGATTCCTCAAATTTTAATGGGGAACTCTGAAAATTATAAATCATTGTATATTCATATACCATTTATTTGGCATTTAGCACCCTGTTATGGCTGGATGTAGAATGTCGCCTAAAAATGGCCATTGTGTTGAAGGTTGGGCTGCAAACTAATGGGCTCTCAGGAATTGACAGGTTCGTGAGAGAGCTGATTACATCAGTGGATTAATTCCTTCATGAGGCCATAGCTGATGGGCTGTTAGTTGGTGGGGTGTACTCGAAGGGAGAGGGTAAAGGACATGACCTTGGAGCCTAGAACTTGTCCAGTCTGGCACTTTCACAGTCTTGCTGTTTCTATGTCGCCTTGAGTTGAGCCCTTCTTCACCACACCCTTCTGCCACCATGTTTCTGTCTTACCATGGGCCTAAAAGCAATGGTGCCAGCTGACCACGAACTGAAACCTCTGAAAAGATAAACCAAAGTAAATCTTTTCTCATGGAAGTTGTTTACTTCAGTTATTTTGTCCTGTCACAAAAAGCTAACACAGCATTTAAGTTTGGAGAATCCAATGGACTCTTCTACACTGAGAATTTTAAGCTGACTTTAAAATTGAATCACTGAATAATTTAAACAGAGTTTAAGTTATATTGCTACCATGGTGAGACTATGTCAATGGATACTTAGCTGAGAGCCTTCTGCTGATAGCATGGATTATATGGCTAGTCATGAAAACTAACATTTCAAATTAGAGCTCAATAAAAACTTTCCAGCTTTGAATATTTTTTAAAAATTTAAATTGAGGCATTCTATGTCATCAACAATTTACCCAGATGGAGACAGTAGTGGTTAATTTGGTTAGGAATAGTGTTTAAAAGAAAACTAACTTGAAGATATTTATAGAAGTCATATAAAATTCTCCTACCTCAGACTCCACTTGTCATTGTGTTTTTCTATGTCCCTCACTTCCTTCTTCACATAGTTGCTACCTATCTGATTGACGAAGGCATTTCAACTTGATTCCAGAGTAATATTCAGTACATATCAATTTCCTAGAATGAACGCTGAGGTAAAAGTTCTTCAAAAACCAGCACATATTTTGCAAAGGTCTAAATTTGTTCACATATGGAGAATACCCTGAAGTATTCTTCAGAAGTTATGAGCTCTATGAAAAAAAAGAAAGAAAAAATCAAATTGACAAAGTAGTAGTTGTCACACTATTGTCAATCCATAGGCCAACAGAAATGGAGAATAACAATAATCTACTATTGCAGTATGGGGCTTTAGGCTGTGGAAAGGATTCACACAGGCCTGAAAACTGTCACTGAGAAACATTAGCAGTTACAAAGAAATGAAAAAAATACAAGTAATAAATAATATATATAGGTAAAAGAGATATATTTTTAAAAAATTTCAGATGCTGAACAACTAACAGAGCTAAGTTAGGGGTTGCAATGATTTGAAAGTTTTCCTTTTGAGCACTTAAAGTGAACTTGAAGAAAGAACTTTGGATGTCTATTATCCCCCAAATATGTTTAGGCATAAAATTTTAGGGTTTTATTTCCAGACAATTTTTTGGTGTGTCCAGCCAAGAGAAAAGCTCTTACCATTGAGGAAAGTTGGTATAAATATTTTCTATTTGCATATTTTGTTCCAGTAACTAGTGGAAGTTTTTCTTTCTTTCTTTCTTTCTTTCTTTCTTTCTTTCTTTCTTTCTTTCTTTCTTTCTTTCTTCCTTTCTTTCTTTCTTTCCTTCTTTCTTCCTTTCTTTCCTTCTTTCTCTTTCTTTCTCTTTCTTTCTCTTTCATTCTTTCTTTCTTTCCCTCATTGAGTACCTGAGGACTCATTCTTGTCTCCTGGAAACTATTCTCTTCACTTCTCACAAAAAAACAATGAAATTATGTACTTTTTTTTTAACCTTGGAAAAAATAATCATTATGTTGCTGATCTTTTCCCCATAAAACTTCAAGCAGAAAAAATCTCAAAACTAATAACATCGCTTCTCACTTTAAATAGAGCCCAAAGGTCAATTTGTTACAAACCAAAAACATTTATCCCTTTAGGATGAAACAGACATAGAATTGGCTGTCACGTGTCTTCACTAGAAAAACAAATGGAAGTGTCCATAAGAGAGATACTGTTATCAGATGATGGCCTTGGCTCTAAACAAAAGAGGCTGTTACATCACATTAGAGCAGAGACACTGACTAAGCCCCAGCTGAGACCCAGACACACAGGAAGAAAGCTGAGAGAGATCCAAATAGCTGCCTTGATCCAAATGCCAGAGGAGCCACGAAGGAGATGTACTCTAGGGGAGAGAACTGCCTATGCTCAAAGTCTAACCAGGGAAGAATAAAACAGAAATGGCCTTTTCCCAGTAAAAGAGAAAAGGAAAGCAGAGCAGAAAAATTCCAACCTGAGAGTAAATTCAATATAATAATTTAGTAATTAGTGAATATGTATACTATAGCTAGAACTTCACAAAAACCCTATCTCTCGCAATGATGCTATAACATATACACTTATTAGATAAACATCTTGAAATCAAAATAGCTTAGTAACATGTCCAAAGTCACACAGATGAAAGTGGCAGGGCCAGGATTTAAGTTCAGGCCATCTAATGCCATCTCCAATCCCACAGCTCACTCAGACCAGAATTCCTCTTTTCACAAATAATTTATAACATTTCAGTAAAAGTACAGGTATCATCTGTGCCTGCAAATCCTAGACTTTAATATACAGTATCTTCCTCTGCAATCCCAGACCTAAAGAAATTCCCAAAGTTAGCCTGGTTAATGGTGAAAAGAAAACATGGTGTGAAATGCCACAATACCAGCTTATGTCTATCTCATAAGAAGGAAATTCCCTGAGACAGTGCTGGCAAACTACAAGGTTATGCAGCTCTTCACTAGAAAATTATTCAAAGGTACACAATGATGAGTTTTCCCTTGGAAAGGCAATGCAACAGTTGGAAACAGACCAAAGGAATAAACACTGTTATATTTTCATCCTAGAATTATTCTTGCAGTGCTTTAGTGATTCAATATAATGTAAAAATATTATAAAATAATTTAGTCATTTTCACATATTGAACTGTGTGAAACAAATTTTTTAAATTGTTTGATTGTTCTAGCAATTGTTCATAGATCCAAATTTTGATCCCTTGTTAGATGGAAAATAAGGTGGGAGATGCCACAGTGACACTAAGTTTTATGACAGGAAGCATGCATAGTTCTGAAGTGTAAGTAATGGTGTTCATGGATAGTATCTTTTCACAGCAAAGGTGAATTTTAAAACATAATAAAAATATCTTAATCTCTAAAACTACAACTTTCCTTTTCCTCAGGGAACATGTCAAGACTGAGTACATAAAGGGCTGGGGATTTAGCTCAGCGGCAAAGCGCCTGCCTGGCAAGTGCAAGGTCGTGAGTTCGGTTCCCGGTACCGGAGAAAAACCAAAAAAAAAAAAAAAAAAAAAAGACTGAGTACATAAAGAAAACCTCAAAGTCCATTTATATCATTTTAATTGTTTAAAAAACTCATACAGTTATTTTACCTCACTTATAGAGCTCATTATATGCTATCTTTCAATCACATAGGAACAGTTTACATAGAAAGGCCAAGTTACTCTTAAAAAAAAGTAGCTCTGTTTCACTGTTTCCTGTCCCCCTTCGTACCCCTTTAATAACATCAGGAAGCTGAAAACAAGAAAATGGACACCATGCTGTTTTTTAACTACTGTTCTATTGCTGTATTTCAGGCTTTCAAATTTATTTCTAAAAGTGATTATGACAGCCCTACACTGTAAATTTTTTATAAATTAAACATCAACTAAGTGATTCTACAGGGAGCCAGGGTCCTTACTTTATAAACATCCTTTGCTTGTCAAAGAGGAGGACATGGAGATGATGTAGGCATGGGCCAATAGCCAGCATACAATATAAGAGAAAAAAGAGGCTTGCCCCCCTCTTTTTTTGCTCTTGCTGCTTTTGCTGTCTTGTGCTGCCTTGAAGTGTTGCCTCTGTGCCATGCCACCCTGCCTTGGAGCCAGCTAATTATAGACTAAACCTTCCACAAAGTGTGAGCTAAGTAACCCTTTCCTTCCTTAATTTTGGGCATCAGGTATTTTGTCTCAGCAACAACAACAAAAAATAACCAAGACAAAATTTGGTACGAGGCGTAGGGTCATTGCTGTGATTGTACCTAACTGTATGGTTCAAGAGCCTTTGGGAATGGCTTGTGAAAAGAGTTTAAAAAGGTTCAGAGATGTCACCTAAAAGAGTAGCACTAAAACACCTTAGGTTGTTCTGAATGGGAGATTCTGGTCAGAACTTGGAAGACTAAAAGGCTGATAAAATCCTGCCAATAAGGACTAGGCTTGAGAGGTTTCCGCTGGGAAAAAGAAAGTCACTGGTTATTGAACTTGAGATGATGAGTGTTATAACATGGCAGAAAGTTTGTCTGCATTTTGCTCATGTCCAGAAACTTTGCCTGAGACTGAGATTAAGGTTGGTGGATTAATTAATTAATTAATCTGACAGAAATTTCAAGACAGTTAAATGTTGAAGCTGTGGCATGGCTATTATTGGGTTTTTAGCCAGATTTATGTTGAGAGTAAAGAGCAAAGAACCCAGCAGGATGATTTAAAAGTTTAGCCAGAAAGGAAGCTCCAGTAAAGCCATGAAATATAAAGATAGACCAAAGAAGATCTTGATCACTGAGGAAAAACAAAAACAAAAACAAAAACAAAAGACAGCCTGAGGGTATCAAAAGAAGCAGTGAATCTCTATCCTTTACAGCCTCAAAACTGTAAAGGTAAAAAAATTTGCTTTGAAAAAAAAAAAAAAAGCTGCAGAGCACCATGTTCCAAAATGATGGCCACATAAAAATGTTTTTTCTCAAAATGAGATTCAGAGCACTCAGCGCTTCAGATACTCAATCCCTTTGGCTAAGAGAAAAAGAGCCTGGCTACTGCTCCAGCTAGTAGCAGACCTTGACATAATCCACATGGCTCTGGTTTTAGACACATGCAAAATGCAAGAGTTCTGAGGTTAAAAAGACTTCCACCTAGATTTCAGAAGACCTGGAAGCCGATAGTGTGCCCCTGCAAGGGCAATACGTAAAGCTGTGAGGGTAAATCAAAAGCTGTAGTGAAGACCACAAAAGGTTAAAAAAAAAAAAAAAAAAAAAAACAGGCACATAGATCATCTAATAAACACTGCAAGGAGGGAGAAAATTAGGTCTAAGGAAAAAGTCATGGGTGCTATAACTGCAAAAAGTGCCATAGGAGTGGAGTCACGCAAGCCCTTTAGAGCTCAAAATGTGCCACAGATTGCTTCAGATGTTAGACCTGGACCTGCAGGATGTTGGACTTACTTTAGTTCCATTCCTTTGCATTCCCCTGTTTGTGACTTTTAAAATAAAAATACTTACATTGTGCCATTAAGTGTTAAAAGTGTTATCTTTTCATTTGTACAGGGGCTTATAACTATGAGTTTGCCTTACATCTTGCAGATTTGGTACTTAGACTTTCCAGCAATGCTGAAACTGTTAGGACTTTGACAACTCTTCCAGATGGACTAAATGCCTTTTGCATTAAGTGATGTGCATGAGTCTTTGGGGGGCCATGAGTAGACTATCATATCATGTTCTAATGCAATATAATGTTGACAGACTTGATACTGGTTCTTAAGGATGGTTAAACCCATGTTATAATGTTCAAGTTGTGAAATGATAAAAACAATGTCTTTATATCTAAAAATTGGTATACTGAAATGTGTCTGGTTGACAAGTTGACAAAGGGTGGATTGTTACGGTTGGTACATTGTGTCAACTTGAGGAGTTCAAAAACTTAACTAAGAACTCAGCAATTCTATATGCTGGGGTTAAAAGGACATGTCCTTGACACTCTAGGATGTTGTTCATTGTGTCAACTTGAGAAATTTAATAGTTCAACTAAGTGATTCAGCAAGGGGTCAGGGTCCTTACTTTGTAAACATCCTCAGCTTGTGAAAGAGGAGGGCATGGAGATGGTGTGGGTGTGGGCAGCTAGGCAGCACACAATATAAAGGAAAAGAGAAGCTTACCGTACCCTTTTTTGCTCTTGCTGCTTTTGCTGTCTTGTGCTGCCTTAAAGTGTTGCCCTTTACCACCCTGCCTTAGGGCCAGCTAATTATAAACTATACCCTCCACAAACTGTAAGCTAAGTAAACCTTTCCTTCCTTACTTTTGGGGATTAAATATTTTGTCTCAGCAACAAAAAAAGCCACCAAGACATTTAGTCACTTTCCTTTCCTTAAGGCTCTAACATGATCTCTCTTCCTCACCCACTTCCAAACACAAATATCCATTTTCACCACAAATATCCATTTCCATGTACACCGTACCTTTGGGAATTAAAGTTCACAGTCAGCAAAAGTCTCTGTCCTCAGTATCTCTTACCATTCCAGTTACTTTCTTGCTGCCTACAATGAAAGCCTGGATTTCTCTGGCATTCTGCTTTCCTTGGGGCCCTCTAAAGTACTAGCTGTTTTTTCTTCCATCCGCTCACCTTGGAGGTGAAGCATATGTCTTATTTGTTTCTCTCCTCGTGGGTTCACTGTCATTCCCATCCCCTTAAATCCATGTTACAACACATGTCACTCCCCTCATTCCATCATTCTGTCATCAGCCAGTTCCCCAGGTATTCTGCCTCCTTTCTCAAAGCTGCAAGCTTCTGGCTCCTTGCCATTCTGCCCAACACTACTGCTGTCTTAATTTTGGTAAGCACATTATCCACAAAGATGAGATTTTCAACACTCAGTTTTCTCAGTTCATCCACCTTTTCTCCTTTACATATCCTCCTCTTTATCCTACTGCAGCCCCCACTCCAGCGGATGGACCCAGGACTCTTTATTCATCAATAACCACATCTCGTCCACTAGCTCAGAGTCATGCATCCCGCCTTTCAACACCTGCAAGGCACTCCTTGTGCCACACTCTAATTTTCACTCTCCAACAACCCTTTGATGTTCTGCTCGATTGCTCCATCTTCCCACTTCCCACTCAACCCACTGATGTCCCTTTCTCCTCACTGCTCAGCTTCAGTTTCATAGCAGGTTTAGGACACCCCTTTCCATTCCCCTTCATACACTCTCAACCTCCTGGCATCCTGCTTGTTCACTGTGCTGCAGCCTTGCAACATGGCCAGTTAAGGTAAATCCAACTCCCCGCTCTTCATTTCTGATGGTGGCTGGAAGAAAAACTATCTAGGCTAAAAATGGTGACCACTTTAAAATGGTGATGACTACCCTCATGTCGACCCTGAATATATACTAACTGATGGGTTTCTGCCCGTATAAAACTCTGCCAGGGCCATCATGAATGTGATCCAATATGTTGTTTGATTCCAAAAACAACAACGTGTCCCTGCAAGCTAACTTCCGTGCTCTTCCTCTAGTCCCAAAATAAACTTCCATTTCTTTTTCATGCATGCCAATAACCCTACAATCATTTCCTGACACGACACACCGCTTGCCCATACTAGTTCCACCGTTAGTCTAACCAAATGAAGACCCATTCCCCAGGTCCCTCTTCTGAGGGTACTTGCATTCTCTTGCAACCCTCCCAGGCCAGCAATAAAGGCTTGTTTTTATCTCCCTCAGTGTCTCTCAATAGCACCAAAATCTAACACTAATACACAGGAATTAGTTAAGATTTTACGCCTGAGATTGCTATCCTTTGAGAGGTCTGCTTGCAAAACTGGCCCTTGAGTGCTGACACTGGGAACATGGATTTCAGGGCAATGCCATTCCTTGGAAAGAATGGCTCACTGGGACTGCACTGTTTGTGCAAATAATGTGGTTCATGATGAACACCTGCTTTCTGTTTAAGTGTTTGAAATTTTAACATGGTATGCATATAGGAGAGGATGCTTACATAACTCTGAGTTATAACTCTGGGTAACAAGACTGTAATGAGCTTCCTCAGAAAGCTTCCACATGTGTTGTCACAACTGGTAGCTGAAAAAATTAGGCATATCATGTGTGACTCCACTGGGAAAGTATTCTTGCAAGTTTGGCCCTGGTTTCCTGTGGACTTTGCTGACTTTTCTTAGCAGCCTTTTATTGTAATAAGTCATGGTGACCAGTATAAGTGTATTCTGAGTCCTGTAAGCACTCCAAAGGAATGTTTTGAACCTAGGAGTGGTCTTGCATCCCTCTGATCACCCAGCCGTTCTGTTATATATCCTGACATATACTCTCCTCTATGATCTTTGCACAACTTCCACTCTCAGTCTCACTCATCCAGTGTCTTCCCTGCTCTCCTCTAAGCTTGAAACCCTGGCTCATGTGCCTGGAGAAAACTCAGCAGTCAATCACAAGAGAACTTCAGTACAGCTCCACTCCCACATCTGCCTATAGATAGATAGATAGATAGATAGATAGATAGATAGATAGATAGATTCCTTCTTGTCCTTTCCTTTCTTCCTGTTAGTATATGCATATTTCTGTTTGTATATAAAATAAATACAGTAACTTCTCACAGCTCCTCTAATCTACTCAAGGACATTGCTTCTGAAATTGTCCCCTGGTTTTCTGTATCAAATTCACTGTCTCCATTGAATACTTCTCATCAACATGCAAACAGGCTGTTATTTCTTTAATCTTTCAAATAAGTTCCTGGTTTCCCTTCCATGTTAGCTACTCACCTACTTTTTGCTCCTCTGTAACAAAATATCTTAAAAGAGTTACTTGTTATTGTTTTCAATTCTTCCCCTCCTTTAAGTTTAAATTCAACTAAATAGAAGCTTCTCTTACTATTGTGGATTCAATGTTTTTCTTCCCTGAGAATTTATGTGTTGAAAGTCCGGTCACCAGTGGTATGGTACTAGCAGGTGAATATTGTAGGTCACAGGCATTCTCATGAATGAGATTGCTGCCCTTACAGAATGATCCCAGAAGGCTGGGGTTATAGCTCAGTGACAAAGTGCCTGCCTGGCAAGCACAAGGTCCTGAGTTCAATTCCCGGTATCAAGAAAAAAAAGCCCAAATTAACAAAATCATCCCACAGAGCTCCACCATTATGCTGTCACTATACTATTGCATCTCACAGCAGGACAAAATAGGAAGTAATTGTTGATCTGTAACCTAGAAATGAACCTTGACAAGAATCTGACAATGCTGGCCTCTTACTCACACTTCCAGCCCCACAGCTATGAGAAATAAATTTGTTTTTTTAAGCCACTGGTTTTAGTATTACAGTCCACACTGGTGAAAATACACGTAGGCTTTCTTCACTTCGTTTCTAGAATGAAATTGTCTCTTAGGTGGTCTCCTGCTTTAACAATAGCTTCTCAGTACTCTTAGCTGATTTCTTCTACTTTTCCAAAATTTTAATGTTAGATGCCTCAAAGCTCAATCTTTGGTCATTTTTTTTTCTAATTACACACTCTCCCTTCACTTTCCCTTTTTTATGCCAACAATTCCTACATTTGTACATGTAATGCTAGTCTCTTTTCTGACATCCCACCTCACATTTCACTATCTGATTGACCTTTCCACTTTGACAGCTTATAGACATATCCTAAATGGGACCCCCATTCTTTCCTCTCAGAACTTCTTTCGCTGTCTTTACCTTTCCATATATGTGGAAGTTGATGGATTTTCATCATCTTCCCTTTACCTCCTGACCCAAGCCATCTCTTACCAAGATTACTACACTAAGTTTTGAGTGGATTTCACTACTTCCACAATTTTCTTTTTGTTCTTGCCTACACAGAAGCAGAAGGATTTATTCTCTCTAAACAGAAGTCAGAATTCTGCAGTGGTTTCCCACTTCACTCAAAGAAAAGCCAGAAGTCCACCTGAGATGGTTCTTTATCATCTGTCATTCAGAATTGCCACATCTTGCTAATCAAAATTCTACCTTTTGAAAATTAGTGCTTTAGTTCAAGAATCTTTTAAAATACAAGGCCTTTGCCCTCTATTACTTTTCATATATTTTTCTTGATTTCCAAGAACTGCAACTTTATCTTTCTTCTTTGTTTTCCTGAATTTCTACTCAAATACAGCTACAATGGAAGCTTCCCAACAGTCTCCTCACAAGTCTTTTACTAAGACCTGAGATAATTCTGCAGGCAGGAATCGTTTCCATGCAGATGACCAGAATATATGGGGAAAAAAAATCTAGGCACGCTCGCTGTTAGGGAAAAAGTAAATTTACATTTTTGTAGTAAAAGATTTTCTTCTAGTAAAACTCTAGAACAGATATCAATGAGAGTTCCTAAATAAGATAATAAAGCTTGGAATACCAGAAGTGGAAATAATCTTATAATTTATATTGTGCAAGTATCTAAATTTTAACTCGAGCATTTATCTCATAAGGAAACCATTAGGTTTGAAACGAAGAATGAATGAATTAAACAAAAAGAAACAACAACAACCAAATTAAATAAAATTCATACACTGTTGCCAAGCACTGTCACTTCCCTGATAAGAAATTGTATCAGTTTAAGGTACATTATTACAAATCTCAGAGTCTATGGTTTTCTATCAATAAAACTTCAATACTTTACCTTTTACCATATGTAAAACTTCACTCAAAATTTATAGAAAACTTAAATGCAAAAGGCTAAAACTATAAAACTCTTACAAGGAAACTTGGAGAAAAGATCTACAATGTTGGATTTGCTAGCGATTTATTGGATATGACAATAAAAGTATAATGAACAAAGAATGATAAATTAGGCTTTGTCAAAATTAAAAGATTTTATGTATCAGAGGACATGAAATAGAATGAAAATGCAAAATAATAAATGAGAGACATTTCTGGAAATTGTATAAGTAAAAAGGGATTTATGTCCAAAAAACCCCTAACAACTTAGTGACGGAAAAACACAGCCTCACTAAAGGATGGGTACATACTTTAATATATATGTCTCCAAGGAAAATAGATATATAGCCAATAAGCAAATGGAAAGGCATTAAACACAATGACTTATTGGGGAAATGCAAATCAAAATGACAGTGAGCTACCATTTTATTTCTGTTAGAATGTCAATGTCAATTAAAAAAAAAAACAGCAACAACTTTTGGCAGTGATGTAGAAAAATTAGAAACTCTCTTCATCTCTCAAGGGAGTATAAAATAATATCCACTCTGTAAAACAATATGGCTGCTCCTCAAAATTTTGTCATAAAATTACTATATGATATAGAAATTTCATTTTTTAGTATAAGTACAACAAAATCAAAATCAGAGCTTCAAAGAGATATTTATATACTGTATTCCCAACAGCATTTTTCACAACAGCCAAAACCTGGAAGCAAACCAAATGCTCATCCACTGATGAGCAGGTGAATAAAATATGGTGTAATAATACAATTAAATACTAGCCTTAAAACAGAAGGAAATTTTGACACATATGGATAAGACTTGAGAAGGTTGTGCTGAGTGAAATAAGTGGATGACAAAAGGAAAATTATGTTTCTGGTTTCCTTTCATGAGCTAACCAGCTAGTCTAATTCTTCAGACTAATAGAGTCAGAGAGTGGTGATTACCAATAGAATAATATTGGAAAATAAACCAAGAGCTATTAGTCAATGGATTCAGAGTTTAGTATGGAAAAATAAGAAAGAGCTGAAGATAGTGGCAATAGGAGCATAAGAATGTGAATTTATATAATGCTAATGAAGTGCACATGAAGTTAAAAATGGTTACAATTATAGACACATCATATGTATTTCATTACCAAAAAAAGCTTAATTAAAAAATATGAAGTGTCTCTGCAACACTGTGTCTGCATAGTATTTTTGTACAAATGTGATATTGAAGTCACCAATTATTACTGTTAGACCTTTCTATTCCCTTATGTCCAGTACTGTTTGGTAGAACTAGGCATACCAATGTGTGGCACATGTAGATTTATGATTATTATATCTTCTTGGTGTATTGATGCCTTTACCAATATGTAGTGACTTTTGTCTCTTTTGACTAATTTTGTCTTGATATCCACTTCATCCAACTTGTGTTCTCAGATACTTCACAGAGGAAAAAGGATAAATGGTCAACAAATATATGAAAAAGTGTTCAACAGCTCTGGCCATTAGAGAAATGCAAATTACAACAATGTTAAGATTCCATCTTACTCCAGAAGTAATAGCAATCATCAAGCATTCAAACTGTAACAAATGCTGGTGTGACTGTGATGAAAAAGGAACTCTCCTACATTGTTGGTGAGAATGTAAACTGGTATAACCACTATGGCAATCAGCATGGTGATTTCTCAAAAAATTAAAATTAGCCTCCCTGCCTCCCCCTCCCTTCTACTCCATCCCCACCCCTCTCTTCTTCCTCCTTCCCTGTCCTTCCGCCTCCCCACACACAAAAAATTAAAATTAGTAATTCTATATGAACCATCTAACCCCTTCCAGGCATCTTCCCTCAAAAGCTTAAGACATTGTACTACAGCAGTGCATCCATATCAAAGTTTATAGTGGCACCATTTGTAATGGTGAAGTCCTTGGAGCAGCCTGTATACAGCTGGATAAAGAAAATGTGGTATCTATATATAACAGAATACTACTTGGCTACAAAGAAGGACAAATTTGCGACTTTTGTAGGAAAGTGATTACACTTGGAAAATATAATTTTGAGTGAAATAAACCAGGCACATGAGCTTAAATATCACATGGTATTTCTCATTAGACTACAGTGAAAACAGAGAAAATAGTAAAGGAAAGAGAGAATAAGACAAGGGGAAGGAGTCAAGGGATCAAGGCTGAGGGGTAGAGAGAGGGGATGAGGAAACAAGTAGAATAAAGACAAGCCATGTTCTGGATCCTAATAACCTCAATCAGTACAACGTTGTATGCCATGAACATAAACTAAGTTTCATAATATCAACAAAAAGAAAGGAGGGGGAAGGAAAACTAGAGGAGGATAAAAGGAGAAGGAAGGAGAAAGGGATTAAAAAAAGAAAGAAGCCGTGTTATGTACACGGGCCCACTCCCCAGGAAGATTGTAAACTGCATTACTGCAAACATCCACTAATAAAAAAATTAGAAGAAAAGAAAAACTATTCATGAGGGAAAATAAAATAACATACAGCACAACAGAAACAAAAGCAAAATCTAACAAAAAAAATTTTTCTATTTGTAGAGATATTTAAACTGAAGTCATTTCTTTCCTAGACTTTTAATATTAGAATCTTCTGAGCATTAGGAGGACTGTAAAATTCTTTTTCAGCTCAGAGGGCTTCTTACCTCCAACTCAACAGGCCAGACTGGTGAGGGCGTTGTGTAGGCTCACTGCACCTCTCCTTGTCTACACTTGAGTGCTAAGATTAAGTTTCTACAGCTGGGCTAACTGCACACCCAACATCTCAGGTTTTTTTCTTTTTTTATTAGTATGTGTTTGCAATACATAATGCACACCTTTATCATTGGGAATTGGCACATATACCCCTCACACTGTGATTCTTTTTACTTCCTCTCTCCTCTTGACACAGCAAGCAAATCCAACGAGACAGGTACTCACAAGAAACCAAAAAGGCAGGAATGAACAAAGCTTTATTGAAGAGCCAGCTGATGGACTGTCTCTAACCATGAGCCAGAGAAGATGTCCACGCCGATCTAGGTCTCACCTTCAGTTTAAGTACATTTTAGGTTTTCACAATAACCATTGTCTCATTTTAGGGACTTTTACAAGAATGTCACATAGTAGTCACAAAGCTTACATCTCCCAGAAATTGTCAGATAGCCAGATTCTAGATGATCATTGTGGTTTAACATTTAGCCTGTTTTCCAGTTTGTCCTGTTTTCATTTTATGACCCTACTCTCCTTTTAGAGGATTTATGTCTACCCAGGGCAGAGGTAAAGAGTGGGTTCAACTACAGTTGAAGTGAATTTAAGTGACTTCTCTTAATATGGAGTCTCTCCTGCCCTATCACTCTCAGCCTGGGTTGGAGTCCCCCACCAAGCCTCTCACTTGCCCAACCTGTGGAATTCTGCGTAGCAGACACAAGACTTGAGATCCTCAGTTTGTGCACTTGGAAGCATGGCTGATAAGTGTTTAAGCAGGGGTAGCACATACTGTGAATACTACAAATGCGTCTGCACAGTGCAGAGAAAGCCAGGTCCGTGGGACTGTGCTGCACTGCGAAACCATGGATTCAAGCTTTCCAGCTAATCTCAGCTACAATGCTCCCCACCTTATCTTCTTGTGAATCCACACGTAGCTTGTCTCTTTCCCTGTCTCAGTGTTCAAATTGCCATTTCCTTTTTTAGTGGAAGTTGCCTCAGCCCACCTCTCTGCAGCAGCTAGCATTTCCCTCCACTCTGTACAGAGCATGCCCTGCCACCCAGAATTCTAAGCTGATCTGTTTCACCATCGTGATTTTCCTAGGCCCAGTGAAACTCAGGGTGGATGCCTTCAGAGTTACAAAACAGAAGTGGCCACTGAGTGTTGGAAATAAAAACAAAAACAGGGGTTTCAATTGTTCTCCCAGGCAGTCCCTCAGAACAATGGGATGCTTCTGAGGCTGGTTTCCCAGTGTAACACTCTCTAGAGCCACTGGGCATGTGTCCACCCCAGATCATTATGCAGAAGTCATTCTTCCCATCTGCTCAGCCTGCATATTTGTCCAGCAGCTGAGTCTGATTCTCAGAGTACGTGGGGATTCTCTCAGCCAAATGAAAGGGAGGCTCCCCTCCCAGCTGCCAAGCATCCAGAGCGGGTGCTATTTCTGTTATTTCACCTTTTGTTCAAAACAGCAGCATTTCTGGGTTTCCCCCATTTTCCAGCTCCCTCAATTTGCACTGCAGTGCTTTCCTGGGCAGCCCCTTCTTCGTAGGAATCAACATACCTGCTGATTTACTTCAACTTGGGGAGCAGCTTCTAAATGCTGTTTGCCTCTAGGCCATGATGAGAATCTCTTCTGAAGTCTGATTTTATTCAATAACTGTAAACATTTAACATATTCTATATCTTTAAGGGTGACTATCAGCCATCAGAAAACTCATTTCAGAAACTCTGAACTAGTAAGTACATACCTATAAGGGTCACATTTCTATAACTAAAGTAAAATATCATAAAGTATATCATAGAGCTCTTTTAATTAGACAGTGGACTGTCCATATGATTCAGGCTTTGTATCTTCAGTGTATCTGTTATCATAATATTCCTTCTCTTTCTTAGGAAAAAAACCAAAGGCCAAATAAACCATCTTGTGAAGACACTGGAGTTAGAGACTAAAAAGAGGGAGAGCCTTCTTGTGCACACAGTCTTTTGGCAGATGAAACACTGAACCTTTTGCTAAGCTACTTGAATCCCACTTTATTGATCTGAAAATACTTCACTAGTCGAGGGAGATGTTTGACCTTTATTTCCTTCAGAAGAAAAAGCACAAGGCTAATAACGTACAGGCCAGCAATTGTCAGAGCCTTGACAATAAAGGGAAGAAACAAACAGGAGCGGTATAGGAGGGTAGAGAGCTATCCAGGTCTCACGTGCTAAAAATAAGCCAGGGGCAGCAAGTGACTAACTGCACCACATTTTCGTACACTCAGTGACACTTAATGTATGGAAAATAAAAGCAGCGGGCAAGCACATTTCAAGCTATCTGGAAGGTTAAATTGGGTTTCTGCTACGTTTTAGCAATTTTGAACACCAAGTAATGGAATATTTCCCCTCCTTTATAGCATTTCAGGCCATGATCGAGTACCTTTTCAAAAGATAATAGAAATCATATTCATCGTTATCATAATCGCCAAAATAGGATGAATGAAGCATCTCCGACTTCCTGCAGCTCTGTTATGTTTATAGTACAGTGAAGGAACACCACAGTCTCTTTCCCTGATGTTCGGCCCTTCCATCCTTGCTTGTTAATCAGTACGTATTCTACTGTTCTCTGTTAACCATCTACGCTTCAAAGGCTGCAAAATCTAACTAGTGTCCCAAAAGGTCTCCCCTCCCTGAGAAAATTATCTCAACTGAATTTGGGATGAAATTAGTACTTTTAGGCATCTCTGCTCACCTTA
>NW_004955418.1:13928724-13947960 GCF_000276665.1 Chinchilla lanigera
GAGATCTCTATTGCTGAGAAGGAACAGGAGAATAGAAAAGATGGCCTGAGGGCATCACAGGAAGCAGCAAGTCTCCACCCTTTGCAGCCTCAAAACTGCAAAGGTGAAAGACCTTGCCTTGAGAAGAAAGCTGCTGAGCACCATGTTCCAGAATGGCAGCAGCACAGAAAATCTGCTCCTCAGAATTGGATTCACAGTGCCCAGCGATACAGGTACTCCACCCCTGTGGCCAAGTGAGAGGAAAACTTGGCTACTCCTCCAGGTGGCAGCAGACCTTGGCATCATCCCTGTGGCCCTGGCTTTAGGTGCATGGAGAATGCAAGAGTTCTGAGGTTTAAGAAGCTTCCACCCAAATTTCAGAAGGCCTGGGAGGCCAGGAAATGCGCCCCTGAAAGGGCAATGTGTGAAGCTGTAAGTATGAAGCAAAAGGGGCACTGGAGACCTCAGAAGTTTGGAAAAGCCAGGACCATGTATCATATAAGGAAAGCTGCAAGGAGGGAGCAAAGCAGACCTAAGAGAGAAGCCAAACCACTGGAAGTGCCATAGGGGTGGACTCATGCAAACCCTTTGGAGTTCACAATGTGCCGCAAGTTGCTTCAGATGCTGCATGTGGAATTACAGGACATAACGTTAGCCCTGCCGGATTTTGGACTTGCTTTGGTCCCCATACTCTGTATCCCCCTATTTGTACCTTTTGGAATGATACTGCTTATTTTGTGCCATTGAATGTTGGGAATGTTTAACTTTTCATTTCTATAGGGGGTCACAGCTAAGAGTTTGCCTTCATCTCAGAGATTTGGGACTTGGACTCTTCAGCAATGCTGCAGCTGGTAAGGACTTTGGCAACTCTTGCAGATGGACTAAATGCCTTTTGCATAAAGGGATGTGCATGAGTCTTGGGGGGGTGAAATGTTATGGTTCTAATGTAATAGCATGTCTTTGTATCTGGAAACTGGTTTAAAGAAGTGTATCTGGTTGCCAAGTTGACAAGGGGTGGAGTGTTATGTTGATACACTGTGTCAACTTGGGGAGTCTAGAGGTTTGGCTAAGTGACTCAGCAGGAAGCCAGGGTGCTTACTTTGTATACATCCTGAGCCTGTGGAAGAGGAAGACATAGAGATTATGTGAGAGCTACACCCCTTAGGTGGGGGTAGCCTGTTTACAAAGTAAGGCAGGGAAAGAAGCTGCTTGCCGCCATTCCTCCAGTTTTGCCTGGCTGTTTGCTGTTCAGCTGCCATTCCCCTTTGCTCTTGTTGCTTTGCTATCTTCTGCCTCGGAGCCAGCCGAGTATGGACTGAAACCTCCACAAACTGTAAGCTAAATAAACCTTTCCTTCCTTCATTTTGGGTGTTGGGTATTTTGTCTCAGCAACGAGAGAAAAGTAACCAAGACAGCAACCAATGTTAATTCCTATCATTTTGTTTTGAGGTCATGTATAGTTTTTGTTGTTTTTCTTTTTGCCTTCATCGTTGTTGTTTTATTGAGTTTTTTTTCTCTTTAAAATAAAATAAAGTTAAAAATAAGGAAAAGTTACTTCTATTGCACATACATACTAATGTCAACTTGAGCTCTAATTTATAGCAAATATCATGAATTATACATTTTCTGTGATTATTTTTTAAGTTTTTACACTTTCAAGTAACATATATTTACACAAACAAGAAGGAACTTAAATATTTTAACTGAAAAATTAAATAATTTCCTCTTAAATATAATTCTAGACTGCATATCAAAGTATATAACTCATTCTCTAAGTCCTCTTTTAATAACGTTTTCCATCTCTCATGTAAATTATACACACACACACACACACACACACACACACACACACCCATTTAACATTCCTCAAGAATCAAAAATTAAAATAAAGCCTGTTACAGAATGTATGTTGAGTTCTATCTAAAATGTATCTTCCCTTGGTTTCATAGATTTTAATACATGAATATCATTCTTGTCTATAAATCTACCCTATTCCTATCTTAGAGTTATGACATAGACTTAGTCACATAGATATTTCTGCCTTCTACATGAGTGTTTTAGATTATGTCCATCATAATATTTATCAAACAGTTTTACAGTTTGTTCCCTTAATCTGCAGAAACCTGGAGACCAAGAACTATGTTTTCTTTGGAACAGATGCCCACAAAGAACACAATAATTGATAGATGCTCAATAAATATTTGTGGAATGAATTTAATTGATATGTCATTGAATTAATAAATGAATATATGAATGTATCAATGTATATAAGCAGGCATCCTTGCAGTCATAATTATGCAATTTACAAATATCTATATGTCCACTACTTCCTACATTCTTCAAATTATGGAACTTGCTGTTTAGAAATGACATATCAATTAAATTCATTCCACAAATATTTATTCAGCATCTATTATGAGCCAGATTCCATAGGCCAGTTCTAAATTCCAAGGGTCTGTGAGTGGATAAAGATAATAAGTAAGAGAAGTGTGTGATGTATTAGAATGTAGATATGCTGCCCGCTGGAGTTGCAAGGGAGTTTTACTGGGGATTACTGAACTTGTAACAAAAATATCAAGAGGCCTCATTTAAAAGATGGCATGCAAGCAAAGGCTAAAAGCAAAGCCGTTTTGTTAATTTTCTTAGTGTTTTTCTTTAGGATCTCTGACTTTCTGTGTTATGACAGAAATTTTCAAATATCCTTGATAGATGTCTGAAACTATCCATGTGTTAAGGTCTATTTGCAGATGTTAGCTCATCTGAAAACTGACAGATGCTAACAACTTGGATATAAATAAAGCTGGTTTTAAAGCATCCTGAATGATGACTTTTACACTGTATTTATAATTTTAAAAGAAGGGGTTCAAAGATAATTGCTAACCACCCGATAATAGTATTAATTACATATATTTATTTTTTAGTCATGATTTAAGCTTCACTTGCAAGTTGAACGGCTACCCCTAAACAATTGACTGACCAGCCCCTGCTTATGGATATAAAAAAATGCAAATCACATATATAACTTAGATAAAAACTCTGCTATTTTGGGAAAGACAAAGTAAACGTAAATTAACTAAAGTGACTTGAATAGTTTGCAAGAAAATTTCTCAATTCTCATTTCTTTTAAAGTCATGAATGGCAGTTCTGTCAGGGTTTAATGTATTCAACATTTACTTTTGTTTGATAGCAGCTCCATGCAATGTGTTGCAATGAATTCTGAGGCTGCATCTCATACCACAGAAAAATTTTGGGATAGACTTGTTTGTCATGCAAAGAGGGGGAAATAGTTCAACTTTAAAACATCAGCCTTGAGCTAAACTATTCAGTGTAACTTACATAACACCTTTCATCCATGCCTGGCTTCAATTAGGAATTTGTAAGGTCAAAACCAGGAACAAATACTCTCCATATTATATTCAGTAAAATCTGTACTGAAGACCAGTAAGCAAATATGTCTCTAACTTTGTATCACAAATGTAAGCTGAAAATAGGATAGACCAATATCCAAAAATTATATCCATGTAATATAACCTGTGAAAATATGAAGGGGGTCTAAAAACAAGACTATGCAAGAAACATCCATTAGATAAACCAACTTGAGTTCAATCTGCAGGTGTCTCTCAGTCACAGTGCCACTTCTCAGAGGCTTCTTATACCCTCTCATTTTCTTTGCTGCCTCTGTGAGACTGTGTTCAGCATCTGGCACTAACAAATTATTAGAATTGCAAAGTTTATTTTTTAACTGACTATGACTAGCTTTGATTTGCATACCCCATTAGTCTACTTCTTCAAAACTAGATTTTTTTTTTTAGAAGACAGGAAAAATATGCTATTGAAAAGTGTATTTCTATCATGATAATTCCAAGAAGGAAGGATCTATTCCTCTCAGCTGTAGGGTGGGGCAGATTCAGGAAAAAATGTTTGTCTATAAAAAGGAACAGACGGACCAATAAAGGACTATACCAGAATCATAATAATTATGGAAGCTAAAATAAAAGAAAATGTATGTATGAATGATTCTTCTTAAATTATAACATGGAATGTATTTTCACATGGCTTTTCGCAGCATCCTTCTTCTTTTTTCAATCTCAATACTCCTACAGAGCCTTTCTAAGAAGCAAGTCCTTGTCAAATCTAAACATTTCTTCATTCACATATTCCCAGATCTCTGTATCACACTCACTTCCTCTACAAAGCCTGTTTTCCTTACTAGATGTCTTGTTTTCTTGCTTCTTGTCCTTCGGAATATCTTAAATTATTCTCCCACTTATGCAGTGGGAGGCCTGACTAACTCTGGCTTTTGCTTGGGACTTGAAATAATTTCCCTCTTGTTAAAGGTTTTACTCAATGTACTCTTTTCTCTGCTCTAATCCACTTCTGAACATTAATCACATTTTCTTTTTAAGGAAGGCTCCCACTGTGCTAGAAGCAGAGAGTGCTTCTTACCAGCTCATAACTTCGGCAGAGAGTGCTTCTTACCAGCTCATAACTTCGGCATAATTGATCATGATGACCTAACTTATGAAGAGAAAAAGGTCACTCAACGTCGCTGTGGGAAAAAAAAAGGCTTCAGATGTTATTTGATAACTTAATAGTAGCACCTAATAACAGAAGAATAGCTTTGCTCATTCATTTAAATAAATATTATTAAATGAGTGTTGGTTACAATATTCTTGCTCATAACTTTTTCATATTTTGTTCATTTGCTTATTTCAAGCTGGGAATAAATATAATCCCCACATTTTTATTGTGTGTGTGTGTGGTATTGGTGGTACTGGGGGTCTAACACAGGGCTTTCTTTTTTTTATAGAACAAAAATACATTAACAAACAAACATACATACATAAAACAACACCCAAACCATAGAAGCAATACAGAATTTCAGACAAGATGATAGGAAATTAACAATGGTTGTTGTATTACATACTGTTATCTTCAAATTGGTTACTCAGTTAAACAAACATAGGCATGTAAGATTGATCAAACAATTAAACATCAACTGTTCCATTCAATAAAGCAATAGAAGTCAGTAGTACAACTCTCTCAGCTATCACATATATATATATATATACATATATATATATGTATACATATTTTTCCCTTCTTTCTTTTTCTCTTTTCCCTCATTCCAATTATTCCTTCCCTTTGAGTGGTTTCTTTTCCTTTCACAACATCCACTATACCCTTCAGATTTTATTCACTCTTTCAGGTTCTTACACTAGTGAGACAATATGGTGCTTACGCATGCGGGTCTGATTTATTTCACTTATAAGTATAGTCTCTAGTTGCATCCATTTACCTATGAAAACCTCAAGTTTATCTTTATAGTGGAGTAATATTCCATTATGCAAAAATAACACATCTTTTTATCCTTCCTCAGTTGATGGGCATTTGGGTTGCTTCTATGATTTAGCTATTACAAATTAAGCATCTGTAAACATGGGTGCACATACGTCACTGGGGTAGTTGTAGTTCTTCTGGAAAAATACCCAAAAGGGAAATAACTGGGTTGAATGTGACCTCTAGTCCTAGTTTACTGAGGAATCTCCAGACTGATTTCCACAGTTAACCCAGGGCCTTTCCACTAAGCTACATCCTCAGCCTTTTCTTTCTTTTTCCTTTACTTTTTTAAATTTTTACTTTAAGACAGTGTCTCACTAAATTGCTAAACTGCCTAGGGTGGGTTTCAACTTACATTTCTCCTGCCTCAGCCTTCTAGAATGCTGAGATTACAAGTGTGCAGCACCAATTGTGGTGCCCTTAACAAAACTGTATATATTCTTTCCCCCAAAAGCCAAAGTGAAAACATTCAAAAGCCCTGTTATTATAAATATAAAAGTGAACACAGCAATCTGAATAGCTTCTTCCTCTGGAAACAAGTTGAAGGTGATTTCCAAATGTTTCTGTAAGAATTGATGGCTCTGTTTCCATTTACCTCAGTGGGTTGCCAGTAATCTTTTCCATATATTCAAATGTTTCAGTCTGACCCAGGATTAACATAAACAGAAGAAGGCTGTTCCTGAACAGTCGGATGGGATGCATGATACTGTTTCAAACTCTCCTAGCAAGTATTTACCCTGTGTTCCATTTTCTAACTATGCATGATAAACAGCCCTGGGATTTAGTGGATAAAAACAAATAGATTTTTTAATTTTTTAAAAAGTAGTGAAGGTGTGTGTTATGGTTGATACATTGTGTCAACTTGAGGAGTCTAGAGGTTTGGCTAAGTGACTCAGCAGGAAGCCAGGGTGCTTGCTTTGTATACATCCTGAGCCTGTGGAAGAGGAGGGCATGGAGAGTATGTGAGAGGTACATGCCCCTTAAGTGGGGGTAGCCTGTTTACAATGTAAGGGAGGGAAAGAGGCTGCTTGCCGCCGTTCCTTCCTTTTGCTCTGGCTGTTTGCTGTTCGGTTGCCATTCCCCCCTTTGCTCTTGTTGCTTTGCTATCTTCTGCCTCGGAGCCAGCCAAGTATGGACTGAAACATCCACAAACTGTGAGCCAAATACACCTTTCCTTCCTTCATTTTGGGTGTTGGGTATTTTGTCTCAGCAACGAGAGAAAAGTAACCAAGACAGTGTGGATTTATTAAAGGCAGAAAATAAAGTATATTCTACAGAGCAGTGAAGAAGATGCAGAAGGAACAAAGGAAAAAAGGTTTTATCTTTTATTTTTATTAATATTTGTTTGTGGGTCATAGCAACAATACTCATCCCAGGGTGCTGGCGGATGCACAGGACACACCTTCATCCTTTTCTATATTTTGCCTTTCCCCCTTCCCTCCACCTCTCATAATTCTGAGGCCTTCCTGAGTGGTCTTTACTTGGAAACTGTCAGTTTAATAAAATGCTGGCTGGGGTTAGATTCATCTGTAAACCCAGTCAGGCTGGGTCCCCAGGATATCCTCCTCATCTGCTTGTCTGCTGCTTCACCAAAAATGTCTGAACAGCTGGAGGCTGCCCTGGTGATTCTCCTGATGGCAACTCTTCATGGCCATTGGCAAGATTTTTATGTGTTCCTTTCACTGAAGTCTAAACAGAAACTAATTCAAATATCCAGTGTATATGTGTTCCAAATATCAAAGACAATGAAGAAATGTGGAAAAATTCTTTCTCGTGTGCAGTATGGCTGTTGGGCTTCCATGTAACATTCTCACTACAGCTTGATTCTGTGTATTTTACTGACTTCCTCGGAGCCAATGTTCTAGAAGTATAACAGAAGCTATACAGTTTCTGGTACCCTACATTAAGAGTTACATAGTATCTCTTCTACAACTTTGTATTGGTTGCCTAGAAACAGCCCAAACTCAAGGTAGATGAGCCATTGCACAAAAATATGAATACCTGAGTGTGTCATTAGAAGGCTGTCTTTTGGGACTAGTTATCAACTCCATGCAGCTATCCATAAGGTCACAGTCCATGAACAGTGCTGCATTTATTATCTCGGAATATCAAATCGAGTAGATGCTTTCAGGTGGGACTTAACATACCAGACAGTCATAAAAACTGAAATACTCTGGTAATCAATGGAATTTACATGCCACAGTTAGCTGGCCCTTACACCCTCCAGGGAATGTTTGGTATACTTTACTTACTGAAATGTACATGAAGATTTATTTAAGACTGTATTTGTTACAAAATAATTTATGCAGATAAAATAATGCAAACCACCTACTTCTTTGCTACAGTGGCAGCTTAATGAAAATTCAGAACATCAACTTAATAAACTATATGCCATTACAAAGATGCTCTTAAAAGTAGTTATGTGGGGGAATGCCTATGATATATTGTCACATGAGAAAAGAGGGATTAATATCAAATATACTTTTATTTTACAAATATGTATGTGTGCACGTGTATGCACACAAATGAATATATATATGCATTTATGTGTAAAAAAAAATTAGAATAGAATACATCCAAAATTTATAATAATTATGGCTAGTGGTAGGATTCTGGATAGTTTTAAAATTTTTTTGTATGCTTTTCCATGTTTTCTAAATTTGCATTGAAGTTTTACGTATATATCTATAAATTCTCAAAGAATTCTTTATTGTCACACCACTTGATGGCAAGAGAATAAAGACATGGAAGATAAGGAAAAGAGTCTTACTTAGATTTCTCTTAGAGTAATGTTTTTCACTACAGTTAAAGAAATAACATTTCATTAAGGTCATGCTTTACCTGTTTCAGTCTACACTGGAGTACAATTTAGTACAATGGAATAAGAATACCTTACCTAAAAAAGTGTAACTCGTTTCAAAATAGGATTAGACTTTTCCCAGCAGAAGAATGCCTCAATTTAGACACTGACTTCAAGTCCCATACACAGCTATTTCTCCCCCACCCAAAATTCCACTAAAATGACTTGAGAAGAATCGAGTAGAAAATTAGGACAGCATTGGAAAACCAAACTAGTTGGTACTGCAAAACTGAAACTTTGATAGATCAGTAATGGAAATAAGTGGAGAAAACATAGCCCAAACCCTCAGAAACAGGAATACACACACAGGAAGAGGCTGAAGAGCAAAATAAGAAGTATGTGATACAACACTTGAAACAGAAAGTGAGTCGGTAAAGGATACAATTATTATTGCTGTGCTCAGAATATTATGTCATTTGATCAAGATCCTAACAAGTAGCTAAATTGCTTGGACATCTTCACTCAGAAGCCCCAGACATCTGAAATTTAAAACATTCAAAAAAAAAAAAAAAAAAAAAAACAAACTCATCCTTGTTCCCTCCCAATCTTGCCTCTCTTTCCTTGGTCCTGATCAGCCCAAACTAAGAGCCATGTGTGTCATCTTCCTTGCTCTGTCTCCGTCACTTACCATGTTCCACAAATCACTACCCTGTCTTATTTCTCCCTGTGCGTTCACACCTTCATATTCACGGCTCATGTTTAGATCGAGGTGATCTCATGCTGCTTTTAAGATTTTTCTCAGACTAACTATATATCAGGCCATTTTGTGTTTCTTCATCCTTTTTAAAATTTTGTATTCATTCCTTTATATTCATTTTTAATTTCATAGTAATACATGAATATGATTTATTTTAAACTCAGAATAATGGAGATAAGTGAATAATACTCTTCATCAAATCCCAGGTTTATGGATGAAATTTCCAAAGCAACAGGTCACAACAGGGATTGACCAAGATGGAATCAGATGTTTAATGAGGTAGAGTACTCCTGTCTGTCCCAGTCACACCAGCACCTTCTGTGAAGTGAGCTTAGCTATTTATTTGTACACAGGCTACTCTTGCTTTGGATGCTACACCCAGTGTGCACAAAGCTTGTGTGTGGGGGCTGGCTTCCATCATCTCCACATTAATAGTCCGCTCATGATCTCTGAGAAGTAGCCATGCACTAAGACGAAATCTGCACTTATCCAGTAATAGAAGTCATATGGATGAACAGAAATCAAAAACGGAATTTTTCCAGTAGACCTAAGATACAGAGAAACAGTAATGGCTGGCTGAGAAAATAATGGCATTCTGGCTGAAATAGTGTGGTAGCTGGGAGGGACGGAGCAGAGGAAGAGAATGTTTACATAGAGAAGGTAAAAATTTCCAGATGTGTGAGACTTGAAGTGATAGTCTCAAAACAGAACCACATTTAAAGAGAAGTACACTTTACTGAAGTAGATTTCAGTAAGCATAAACTCTAACCAAATGAAACCACGCCAGAGTTTTATTTTGGAAATCACTTATAAAGCTTCACATCCAAGTACATGTTTCTCTCAAATCACAAAGTATGTGTGAAGGGGAGTGACAAATCTGAGTTTTTTAAGCTTCAAAATTTGTGGAGAACAATCAAATCTGTATTCTGAAATGATAATTATGTGTTGTTTAATGTATGAACATACAGAACAATAACCACACCAAAATACTTTCCCTTTATACTTATAAAGAATACTTTCCCTTTCTACTGTATCATAGGGATATACTATGAGCTCTGATGAAAAGATACACTATAAGCTCTGATTTCACCCTAAAATTCTTTCCCTCTTTGGAACTGTGGTGGTAATCCCTAGTTAATACGGCACAGACAGACCCAAGATGCTCCATCCGGAATCCCTTTTCATATGTCTTATATTGTTCTTGCTTTAAATCGATCTGGTTCCTCACAGAAACGTTCATTTGCTTTGGAACCAGTACTGCTGAGCCTCAGTTTGCTTGGTACTGACTCAGGCTAGAGTTTTTAGTGTCATAACTGTACCTTTAATGTGCAGTTAGGGTTACCACATTGGCTTTGTGCCAGGTCTATACTAATCTCTTCCAGGATGTATCATTTTCTACTCTGTTGCCTGGTTTTATTTCTAACTTGTGTTATCTGCCAGGTCTTAAAGAATTTTTTCAGGGAAGGGTCTATTTTCTTAAAATCCAAACTAAAAACAGGAAAATAGGTCTTTATAGTACTACTGCATTAGAAATATGGTCAAGCTTATCACAGGAAAGTATAGCTCTAGGTATTGTTGACTACTCATTTCCTGCTCACATCCTCATATGTTAAACACTAAGCAGTATTTACACAACATGGAAATTGGAAAGTATCCAATCTGAAAATAATGAATACAAGAAAAGGGTATTAACCCCACAGATGTGTTTATCATGGTCACTGATGGTATGACAAAGAGAGTAGATTGTTCTGTCTCCTGAGCCTGTGTGTGTGGACCTGCCCTCTCCGTGACTTAAGTCTGGAAAGTGGAAGATAGTAAGAATTTCTCACAAACTGATTACACTCAACATGAAAAACCAAATCCATGGTGAACTTGTGACTGTCCAGATCAAATAATAGCTGTAGAACTCAACAACTGGCCATGCTCTACTTTGGACAAGCCAATCAATTTTCATTGTGAAAAGTATAGCAATATTTCAGGAGCCACACCCTTAACTTTGGCCTGAGAAGCAGCCTTCATGGATTGTTTTCCTCAGATTCCCCTGTAGTCAAGTAAATCTTCACTATGGAATATTAATTGTGAGCTGCGCTTTACCTTTTTAGTCCCTCTGCCCAACTCTTCATTTTTCCTTCCTTAGTAACAAGCTCTAATCAGAGTACTTTGTCAGCACAGATGTCCATTTTACAGAATCCATGAAATATTTTGAAATAATTTAATCATACACTTGAAATATTTTAATAAAATGTTAATCTCCAGATATTTGGCCATAAACCCCTGGTTAACACATGCAGACCCCTGGGCACCAGCTAACACTTGATTTGTGTGCCTATTCTTGTTACAAGGTCACTTGGATGGTCACTGATGTCACTTATGTTCCTCAATATGGGAGAAAATGGTAAGTTGTAGGGTTATGTTTTTTGCTATTTAATTTATTTACAAGAGCTTTTGTTGAATTAAATTAGACATTATGCACGATACCATTTATGGAACTATAAAACGACTATGCAAATCTATTACATTATTGTCATTGTAGTTACATTTAAGAATTCTGCTATCAAATGTGGAGAATGAGAGAAAAGCTGAATGAGTGGCCACTCTTCTAGGATGGCATCATTTTAATTGTGGATACCTTTGCTTGTTAACAGCTATGGCCTTTGTTTTCATGACGTTTTACTAATATGACCAGAGTCACACCTCTAAGTGGAATTTCCATACTAAAACTATGAGATATCTATTGTACTTTTCTCTACCCACAATTACATAGCAGATGGTGAAAATGGCTCAGAATAAATTTGTTGGATCAATTTTAAAAAGACAAAATAGTCATCCAGACTGTTGACTACCTTGGCATCAAGCCTTGGGGATGGTTGGGAAGAATTATCATTGCATGAATATGCAAATAATTGAAATTGAACTATGCAAGGGTGGATAGGATGTTTTGAATCATTAAGTGGCTTTTCCAAGCTTCTATCAATGTCTTTACAGTGCCACCTGACTTCATTAGAGCAGAAGGGATTTTTACATTCCAATTTTTCTTACCTTTTTGATAACACTTTCCTTTAACAGACTGAGCAGTGACTATCACATAAATTAACAATTTCAGAGCTCTAAAGAGCCTTAGAGGTCATGTTACTCTGCTCTTTTTAGAAAACAAAATTAAATAAGATTAAAGACAGAAGGTCATACGCAATCCCTTTTAAATTCTTAGTCTTTGCCTATGTTGAATACTTTTATTAATAAATATCACTTACATTGACAGATAAATAGCTAGTATCTAACTTTCAACATTTATTTCTGGACTGCCATAATTAAATAAAATAAATAAAACTTCAAGTTAAAGTAAATGAGAATAATTAAGGAATTCCTACAATATAGGCAGCTACTGCTTCATTATATTAGGGTTCACCTGCAAATTTGTCCAGATTACTCAAGGTGATTATCAAGGTTTCTAGATTAAAAACAATAATTAGAACCTCAGAAAGAAAGTCAAGCTCTTAGTTCCTGAATTGATAAGCTGTGGGAATTTTTAGGAATCTTCACTCCCACATCCAAGATCCTTTGGGATATGGGTACCAGAAAGGCCCAGAAAGAATTCCAATCTTGATTCTTTGACCCACAGCCATAAATGGAGAACTTAAGTTTCTTCCCACTTCCATTACAGTTTTCTGTGAAAGGAACTGTATGGTGAGAATCTCACAGTTACCATTCCCTCTGAATGCTCCTATCCTGAAAAAAATAAATCCTACACGTTATCAGCATTAGTTCCCTATCAGCACTATGACACAACATAAACACAATGCAGAGTTATTATAATACAGGCCTACAGGTAAGAAGCTCAAAGAGGTTTCTCCAGGTTAATTTTAAGGTGTCAGTCGTCAACTCCATCTCCCCCTCCTAGAGAATGGATCCTTTCCTTGTCTTTTCCCATTTCCTGCAGCCGCCTTCATTTCTTGGTTCATGGCCTCTCTCTGTCCAGTATCTTCTTTCCTCTCTGACCTTTGCTCCAATTCTTATACTTTCTCTAACTCTGCTTCTTTTCTTTCCCTCTTAGAAGGGCCCTTGCAATTATATTCGGTCCATCCAAATATTCTAGAATAATCTTCTCATCTCAAGATCCTTAACAATTGCAAAATCCCATCAGTGTGTCAGTAATAAGAACACCTTCAGGGGGACCATTATTTGGCCTATCACCCTTTCCTGCACTCCTAGAAAATCAGGGCCTCAATTTTGAAAGGATGAGAATTATATTTTCTGAAGAAATACACCTGAGTCATGAAGCTCTTTTGCCAGTTTTTTCTTCCTCCTCAACCCAAACAGATAACCCTGGGCAGAATATCTAGAGACCTGTTTGGAGAGACAAGAAGAATTAAGAAGAATAATAGTTCCAAATCTTCAAAGAGCAGGAAAGCAGAAATAGTACTTGCAAACTGAAGTTCAGATGGAGGAAAAGAAGCCAAATGATTTTTCAAAGCAAAGTTAATGAGTGTGGCCTAAAAGCTGAAGTTTATGATGATGGTGCTTTGGACACTGGGATGGAACATTGGTTCAGATGAGCAAGAAATTGTGTACATGTTATTTTGTTTAAAACAATTTGTATAATGCAGTGAAAGCTTGGCCGTAATTAACATTCCTTGCATGAAATGTTCAGTTTCTCAAACAACTCCTCTCACCCCTGATTCTTTCTTTAAATTATACTCAAGTATGAAGTCAGTGGCTGAGCTGTCCTGGTAAGTTTGGGGCAAGGATTTTTCTGCCTTTGTATGGGGCATTTGGCGCTGGCATGCTCTTGCATCCACATTATCGCCTGTGGTAGCAGTCTCAGTGAAAGCTAGGATTTCTGGGAAAGGTGGAAGTAATACTTTTCCTGCCCTGGCTAAGGCCAGAAAATGCTCACTATAGAACCCGCCCAAACCTACACTGCCCTGGGCAGCAGCTCCTCCGTAGTCAGCAATAACCTCCCGTCAGCTCTGTGCCCTGTTTTCTGCTTCAGTTACCTTAACCTGCTATCAGGACAGACCTGCTGGACTTAGCTCACATGATACAAAGAAACTGCAGTGATACTGAAAATCAGACTGCCGAGGCTCTGTGGCTGACTGCATAACTCCCTTGATTATAGCTACAACCCTGCCTTTGAGATGGTCGCTGGTTTGAGCCTCAAACAAGAGCTCCCGCTTTCCTCATTCACCTCAGCTAGCACGCATGTGTACAAGCATTCCCATGCACACATGCATACACACCATCCCTGACTGAGGTCAAGAAGAGGAAATTGGGAGATAGATATCTATTTGTTTCATTCTCCATCTCCTTTTCTTTTTTCCTCTGTCCCTATTCACAGACAGAAAAGAGCACTTTTGCTGACTATTCCTTCATAACAGCATCTCTCTGACTCCAGCCAAGCTTTAAAAGCATGCAGAGGACACGTTTCTTAATTATGGGTGTATTAGATGATATAAGTAATCCAAACTCAGTTATTGATAAATTAACTTAGGACGTAGAAATATAGGGCTGGGGATTTAGCTCAGCAGCACAGCGCCTGCCTGGCAAGGTTGTGAGTTCAATTCCTGGTACCGGAAAAAAAACAAAAAACAAAAAAAAACAAAAAAAAACAAAAAAAAGTCTTAGAAATATAGGAAGTGCTTTTTCTAATATACCATTTAACAGGTCACACATTTAACATTATCTTAGTAATATTTTTCTCATTCCTTTTGTGCCAGATCCTTAGAGAAGACTTGGTGAAATAGTATAAAAGTATTATACCTCAAAAGCAGAGAAGAAATCTTTTTTTCAAATTTTATCTGTTGGAATAATTATCGAGGCTGACATTCCCAGTGAACTGTATGTGCTATCCTATACTGTTACTAACACGGCTGCAAAAAGAAGTCTAAAGCCCTAATCCCAGTGTGCTCATGAGAAAACCATCGATGAACCCAAACCAATGAGTACTAAGTACTGTACAAAACTTTCAAGGGCATAAACAAGAAAAGTAGGCTACGAAACTGTCAGAGCAGAAGAAAATGAGGCACAGGACGTGTATGGGGAGGCTCACACAAAGACACGGGAGCTCCTGCCTCCACTTGGGAGTTAGGCCCTGGCCGCAGTTACACAAAAGAGCTTTGGGTGATTCTCATCCAATCAAGCCCTGAGAGAACTTCAGCCTCTGCTGACGCCTGAACTTCAGCCTTTCAGACTGTGGGTGACGTTCATTCAACCAAACCACACATGGACTCCTGATCCCCATTGACTATGAAATAACAAATATTTATATCTTGTAAAAAATGAACTGTCAAATTTAAGAACCTACCCAGCAGAGTTGATCAATAACTGCCGGAGTTATAATAAAAACGGTAATTATCAGAATAATAGAAGTAGAAAGGTAGTTATAAAACAAATGAAATCATAAGTCACTACTTTATGACTACCCCATCTACTTTTCAGGTACAGAAGATATGAACAGATATTGAAGACAGGAAGCCAGGTTCACAATTAGCCTTCCAACAAAATCACTGCTTTACAAAGACATGAATAGAGAAAGAAAAAAACAGAAATTCACAGTAATTTAGTGCTTTATATATTTGTACATCATGCAGGTGCTGCCAATGAAAGATTTATCACTGTTTGAAGTCCTGTTTACACATGCAAGGGTTTAGAGAAAAGATCTATTGTAGCAGAAAATCCTTACAAAATTTTAAAAGTCAATCACACCTACATTAATTTTTCCATTTAACATTAGGCTTGAATCTTAAGTTAAACAGATGAAGTCAAATCTAGTACAATTTTATTACACACTTTTCTACTTTTCAATGATTTTAAACTATGTTTTTAAGCATATACTACATAAGTGATGACTGCTCAATTCACCAAGGATATAACCAAATTTCTGCCAAGTTTGGAACTGTAATGTTCTGGTGAAAAATTCTGCTGCATTCCTTATTGTAATTATCAGAAGAATTTAATCCACTGTAGAAATGAGTTCTCTACTAATGATGTTTAGTAGATATTCCCTTCTCCTTTAACATTAATCTAAGTTCTATGTAATCCCTGACATCAGGGAATAAGAAAGAAATGAAAATTCTTTCATATAGGAAAAGCCATCTAAAAGGTTTAATAAAAAATTAAATTGGAAAGGTGGCAATTCAAGTAAAATTTGAAATCAGATATTCCTAAAGCATCAAGAAAGCATTTAGTATTTAGGAGAAAGATAAAAAAAAATTGAAAGCATGTCATCAAGAAAAAGATGGTTCAATGGGCAATTTAGTAATGTCCATTAAAAGACTGAATGCACAAATCCATTGGGTAGGCAATCCATCTTCTAGAAATCACTGCTAAGGAAGCATACAACCATGCAAATATATATGAAACATGCTATATCCATTGCAATATTAGTTAAACCAGCTAAACTGAAAGTAGGTGAATATTCAGAAAGAAGTCTGTCGTATCTTTTTTTCTTTAGTGAAAAACACTAAAAAAGTATAGATCTTGACATAGGAAGGTCTTCATAATATAAACAATAAAACAGCAACTTCAGAACATTATGTTTATATGAACACTGTGACATGTTCTTCTTCACATTTTTTCACAGTCCGCAGTCTCACTCCCTTTCAATCCAAGTACAAAGTAATCTTCCCAGGTGAGAAGTCTGCCCTAACTGTCCACATGAAATATAACACCACACACAAGTATCACTTTCATTCTCCCTTTCTGTACACTGATTTGCATTAGCTTTCTTCCATCGCCAGCATACTGTATTTAGTTCTGTTCATTATGACATCTCTCCAAATGATATACTCTTCAGGAAAACAAGGACTGTGTCTATAGCCCCAGTTTCTAGAATGAGACCTAGCACCAGACAGGAAATCAAGGACCACTTGCTGAAGAAATGAACAGATTAATGAATCTTCATGAAAAGACAAGAAGAGAAAAGCGCAAAAGAGTTAAATGGCTTACCTGACTTGATGCAGCTAGTGAAAGCTGAGCTTATGCTCTTAATCAAAACATTACAGCCCCCAAAACACTCGAAGTCTCTCTTTATTCCCTTGCTTTTCTCTTTCCTGTTGGGAAAGGATGATACTAGGCATCTGAGTGTAATTTTCCCAGCTCATGGCATGTTATCATCATCATCAAACTTTATAGGGTCCATTCATATTTTATTTCATTTTTTTCTTTCTTGGAGCACTTAGGGAAATATGTTTAAGTACAGCCTTAGATACCCTTACCCCCTTGAAAGGTACATCATCCTATCAAGCACACATATTTTAACAGGTCTTTACATTTCATCTTGTGTTGCAGCTCTGGCACTTGTGTTTAGCCCATGTCTTGTATAGTCTGTTCTGTGAAGCCTGGTATGTGATTGAGAAGTGTCGCCAATAGCTTGCATCCCTCTTTCTTGTAGGACTTCTCATAAAAGGGGACATGAGAGGAACTCATCCCTACCTATCCATCTGCCCATCCTCACTTATCCTCAGAACGATTTTCTTTTGCTTACTGAAATCAAAATAACCCTTGGGGATTTTTCTTAGAGCGTGTTTTCCCTAGTTCTGTTTCCAGAATTCAGTTCATAGTAGTTCACATCATTATAATTCTTTCTGAAACAGTTAGGACTTTGTTGACAGAATTTAGGAAACTGTGATTGTTGTGACAATTTTACCCTGTCAAAATAATTCAGGTTTGACCTAAGCAGCAATGCTTAGAATAGGACAGAGGTGTAGCTATGTCCACAACCACTTAACCTTTGGCCTCACTACCATGGAGGTCAACAAGGGCACCAACTGGTGGTGGACCTTAAGTAGATTTAGTTAGCTTTCACAAACTCTGTGAAATATCCAAGGCAGAAAAGAAAAGGAAAGAAGCCAGGAGAATGTCTTTGGTTTATTTCTTTGATAAAAATTAATAAAATCTCTCTCCTTCTGGCTCATAGCTTTCCACTACAGGAAAAAAAGAAAAATGGAAAAGCCAAAAGTAAATTTCCCAACTAGCTAGTGCTGTCATTTCTATTTCATAAATACTTGTAAACATTTTCAAATGACTGAAACTCATTTAAATTCCTTGTGTTTTCATTATACATTTTATATGTCGTTAATAGTGATAATAGGCTAGATCTCTAAACTTCCTTTCCTCTAAATACCTTGTAGTTTAGGAGATATAAAGTATCAAAAATCATAGCAAGAAGCATATTTTACCTGAGTCACCTAGTGGAATCATTATCATTATATAATAAGTTGCAAGTCTTATTTTTTACTTTTTTATTTTCCACTCATTAAAATACCTGTTTTAGTCAGATGTGGTGACACATGTCAGTAATACCAGTACTCGGGAGACTGAGGCAGAAGAACTGGCCTGCTGGGCTACATAGTGAGTTCAAGTTCAGCCTGAATTGCATAGTGAAATTCTGTTTCAAAAACAAAAATATCTGTTTTGTTGATTCTATTATTAGTATATTGTCTTACTGTTCTATGACAACCTCCCCTTGACAAAGACATTATCTATAATTATTGAGAAGTGATAAAAATGCATCCTGAATCTAAAGCTAAACTATTGACAGCTCATCTAATTTTAGTCCTTACATTCACTTTTAAATAGGAAGACTATAGTTGCACGTGGAAAAATTGCTTCCTCCGCTTAACTCAGTTACTTCCTAATTGCCTGTCCTTGTACAAGTTATCTGGCACCATTTAGCCTCAATTTGTTCCTCAGCCAGAACCTGCACTGAAATTACTTCATACTGAAGGGGATCAGGAGCATAATGGAGGGATGGACAAGGCAGTTATAGAGGGTAGAAATGATTAAAGCATGTTATGCGCATGTACAAATCTGCCAAAGTTAAGCTTGCCACTGTGTATAAATAATATGCCCCAATGAAGAAAAATTAAAAGAAAAATAACATTCTCTCATCCCTAGGTTAACCATACAACAGATGGAAATCTTTTTATTAATGCTACAAAAATAAGCAAAACTGCCAAGAGTAGAAGGGTGGGTACAAATTATTGTAATTTTCACTCTAGGCTTTGAAAAAAAGCATTAATAAAAATAAATACTTAAAAGGGTAAATAATGTAATGTATAAAAGCAATTATGAACTAATGTTGCTAATAAAATATGGCAGAACGTAAAATTTTGCAGGCATTTTTTGTATTGCTGTAACACCCATAAAGTGTCTGGAGATAAGATTATATTTTTCTTTATGAACTGCATTTCTTGCTGCAATTTTTGTAGTTGACAAATGTGTTTAAACTTTAACAGTGATTGATATATATATATATATATATATATAACAGAATGCATTAATACTGTCCCAAATTGGTGGTAACTAAAAGTCATGTTTTTCTTAACCACCCTGTACAGTCACAGACTATGGAGTTTCATAG